>NW_027558314.1:0-11675 GCF_052425735.1 Oculina patagonica
TACTATGATCAGGGCTCAGGCTTTTAGCCAGGTGGGAGTCCAGGGGTCCTATGGACTGCCACTTTTGAGGAAAATTTAATATGAATAACTGTATACAGAGGTTTTTTTTAGCAAATTTAGAAATCTTTAGACACCTTTGCACTCATAACTGCAGAAAAACACCTTGCATGCTCCTCAGGCCCTCCTATGGGGACAAAGTCAGGCCTTATAAAAATTTTGGGCTCTCACTTTTTAAATCCTGGCTAAAAGCCTGCCAGGGCTTGAGACTAACGGTAGCCAACTAGCCAAAGGCTACTAAAATTTAGGTTTTGGCTTCCAGGTTAAGCATTCCTACTAGCCATTTGGCTAGTGAAAAACTCTGAAAAGTCAACTATTCTTGATAGAATCAATATACCTGACTAGTGAAAAATTACTTTTGGCTAGTAAAATCTGACATGTCACTAGCCAGTAAACCAGTGAGTTAAAAAGTTAGTCTCAAGCCCCGATGACCCTGTTCGCCAGGTGGGAGGGAAGTACTCAGGATTTCAAGTGACGGGGTTGATTGAAGGATTTTTGGGTTTGAAATTTTGGATTTGAATTTGGGTAGGAAAATTTGACATTGCCAAGTATTTTTTGCTTTAAGAAGGGATGTTTTTGGGTATTAAAAACAACCTCAAGGTTCATGGTAATGCAAACAAACATGTTTTGCTGTTGATTTTTTTGAGCAATTTTTGGTGTTATGTTAGAAGCTCTAGGGATTTTTTTGGGTCTTGATTTTTGCCCCCATTCGATCATCTCCGTCCCTTGAAATCCCCTAGTACCCTCCTGGGAGCGGGCCCTGTTTCCACTTGTACTGCTAGTTAATGTGTGGTTCCTTGAAACATCCATATCCATTTTCAATTTTCACTTGTGTTGTGTTCTTGGGCAAGACACTTTACTCTCATAGTGCCTCTCTCCACCCAGGTGTATAAATGGGTACCGGCGACATAATGCTGGGGGGGGAACCCTGCAATGGACTAGCATCCCATTCAGGGGGGAGTAGAAATATTCCTAGCCGCTTAATGCTACGGAAACCGGGAAAAGCTCCGGCAGTGTGGGCCGCTTGGCTCGTGGCTTCTCCTATGAAATGGAACTGGAATGTCCAGGTGGGTAGGGGTTCAACCCAAAAAACCCTCAATGGCAGAACAGGTATGGGTATTTTCTGGAGACGGTCTATCTTGAATTTTTCTGAAAGCAATTACATGTGTATATATATATTCTTTTTTCAAGTTGATGGATTTTCTATCCCACCAGCTGAAAACCAACAACCAAAATTTCTTTTACCGTCCCAATTTTATGTTATTCAGTTAAACAACTTCTGTAAGTTTGAATCTTTTTTGTTTTTCATAGACACAACATTCAATAAACAAAGTGTTAGATGCTGAAAATTGTCATCTTTATCATAAGGTTTGTGTATCTAGCTTTTTTGTGGAAACTGCTTCGTTCTGATAAATAATGATTTTTAAATATACCATACATGTACATTGTATGCAAGTGTTCAGAAAATAATCTTTCTACTGGTAATTGTTGTATAAAGTAAATCCTTTCAGTGAAAGGTGTATACTAAATTAATTTGTTATGAGTGGCGTGGGACAAAGGGTATATCTACATCCCCAGTGGGAGTTGAACCTTTGACCTTCTGCATGCTGGTCAGATGCTGCTCTAACCATTGACCTTCAGAGAGACACAATGCAGCCCCTGCATCTTAGATGCCGAAATTGCTCTGATAATTCTACTGTCTTAGATAGGATTTCAAGACCTTGTAATACTAAGGGAAAGTTATAATGAACTATAGAATTGCCTCCAATAATTGGTGGAAATTTTATAATTGGTTGAGACTTTGTTATAACCCCCAGCCAGAATCTCAGTCGCATTTAGTTTCTCATGTGTTGTGAGGTTATATGAGGTTTTTGTTCTGGTAGAATGTGTCATCCATTACATTAAATCCAGCATGGGACTAGAAAAAAAAGTTTTGTTCTTCAGTGAAAGGATGTTGTGAAATATTGATCCTCTGTGAAGAATGCTGTAAAAACTTTGAACTGTCTGTACTTCACAGCTTGGTCTTCATTGGCGCTTACATAAACAGCGATGCAATTCTGGTAACATGATGGAATACGTAAGTGCACATATATGCGTAGTTTGTAGGAAACTTTTCAAAGCCACTTTTAGTTTATCTAGTATATGTTAAAAACAGAGAAGTGTATTCTTGGTTTTCATGTTACGTCATAAAATTCTGAAATCAAAATTCACTAGGCCTGCTAAATTTTCGTTGTCATTAGGCGAAAGATAAACTAAAAATGTATATTTTTGCAAATTTCCAGATCGAAAGTGTCATCCATTTTTAAAACAGAGCATTTTGAATATTGGAGTTCTCCGTCGTATGTGACATCAAGCTGAGTGCCGTGACAAAGCTGTTTTGTTTGAAAAAAGGCCTTTTCTTTTCATTTTGTGCAGAATGAACATTTCAGATATAATAAGTGGTGTTTATGTGAAACTGTACTAGCTCATGAGCCAAAGATTGCCGCTGTTGTAAACAGAATTGAGTTCCTGATGGTTTCTCTGACGTCACGGCGGCCATATTTGTGTCCCTTGGAAGGACACAGTTAAGGCATCTCCATACTAAGCTTTATAAATTCGTGTGGAAAGGTTCGGCAATAACGCGCGAACGGTACACTGCACAGACCCGAAACTTGGAGAAAGTGTTTATCTTTAAATCATCTATAATATTTGAAATTCATAGCTTCTGTAGTTGAATGGTTTTGAATTTATTTTTTGATTGCGTGACAGTGAAAACCAGCAATAGGTCTGAAACTTTGTATGAACGGAACCTCTGTTCATACTTAAAAATATCATGGAATAAAACAGCTCTGTAATCATAAGGTTTGAGATTTTGCTGTGGCTTTGTGGGTGTAAAACTTTTATAGAACCTTCCAGAAATGGGCCCAAGGATAAGCTCTGGCAAGTTTAGACACTTGGCCAGATGCAGACTTTACCTCTACTATACTTGCAACCTTGAGCCGTATTCCACCGGCTCTGTCATTCATTAACAGCTGTCTTCCAGTTAGACTTGCTCAGTCCACATAATTGTTTTATTGTCAAGCATGAAGTGCTATACATTGAAGTGGCATTTTTATTCATTTTCACTTAGCCAAATTGTGTGTAATGTAATTTTGAGCAAAATACAGAAGGAAAAAAATAGCAGCTACAAAACAGACATTTCAGAGCTGCTAAATTTATTGCTGCATACTCTCCGGCCCTTATTGGGAGAGAATTAAAACCCATCTCACTTGTTCTGAGAGAGAATAGAAACCATTGTCTTATAGAGTCACAATCATCAAGTTGAACAACTAAGTTAGTATTCATGTGGTGAACTTCTTCTTATATTTTTAGGTTCTGCTGGTAGAATTCTTACCAAAGGAGCAAATTCTACGGCCTGACTGATGGTTCAAGACAATGCATACCAGGATTATGTATAGGAATTCTATTATTGTATATTTCTTGAGATAATTTGTATTGATAAATGAAAAGCATGCCTGTAACATACACCGTTGTAAATTGCAAATTTATGATATTGCATCGAAGTCCTGTGACATGTTCTGTTGCATGTTACTGCAGGTTCCTTGAAAACCTGAAGTTATCTTCACTTTTCTGGTAGATTAGATGACCCTAGATGACTTTATTTTTATATGAAACACAAATTGATGTCTTTGTAGATTGTATTCAGTAACCATTTTCTCTTACACATAAGAAGCATGGTTGTTGTGACATCATACTCCAGAGAAAACTATGGATGGGTAAAAACTGGAAGAGAGGGGAGATTTTGTTGCCATACTCTGGGATGGCAAATGATAAATTCAAGACTGTGCTAAATGGCGAAACCAGTATCTTTCCTGCAAGCCCGAGTTTCTTAGCTAGCCTTGCAAAAGAAATTAAGATTCTGAGAAGGTGTTACAAAAATTCGAGATGGCAAGAGCCATAAAATTTCACAAGATTCTGTGGTTTGTTTTTTGTAAGACCATTTGCCAGCCCAACAACCCTGTCTTGATCACAGTATTTATGCTATTTGGTACTCAATCAATGAATTGTTCCTTAGGGGTTAAGAGGAACTGCCTCAAACACTTCAAATTTCACGGTTCAGATTGTAGTTATAACACTGTTAATGTTAAGATTAAATTATTATATTTTATGTAAGATATCAAATTCAGGGAAATTGTTTTGCCATTTTGTTCAATGAAAAGAATTGCAGAAGTGGGCAAATTAGGTTTTTCATGTTTTTTAAGTCAGCTCCCTTTGTTTTGTAAATGATATGCAGCATTTTTTTGGGATTAGTGGTAAATGTGGTTTAACTTTAAAGATATTCCCACTCAATGGTAGAGTGTGAATATCAATGTTTCAGGGTCTTCAAAAATACTAAGTTTAAGGGTAGATGGTTGTTGACCATATCGTTGCAGTTCTTTTTCCATCCCCAAAATGGAGTTTATTGTACTAACTGAAATAAGATGTTTATTGTTTTTGATGTTGTTTCCTTTATTTAGGCCCTTTTTGCCATACAATGTTCATTGTATTATTTCGACTGATCCGATTCTCCTTACTATGAGGCCCTGCCAGGGTAAATTCTGACAAGCGACATGGCCCAAAAAGTAGCGACAGCACATAAAATAAAACCGCGACAAACGACAACCCTTATGGAAAAACTTAAATTCCGACAAGGACAAGCAATTTTCAATTTTTTCAATTTACCGACAGCAACACGAAGAGCGATAAAACAGCGACACGGAACATTTTTAAATTTAGACAAGCGACATGGGAACCCCCCTGGCAGGGCCTCTTCTATGTACCATTACAGTGGTACAATAGAATTTGAGTGATCGCAAATGGAAAGTTGATTTATAGTCGAATTTTCCCAACTGATATAGAAAAAGGAAGGAGAATTTGTGGGCTGTTAGAAGAGCTTAAAGGGTAAAGTAGTATAGGAATGATCCGTCAACCACAAAAAAGATATATTGAAGATAATAATATTTTCTTTGTCACCATTAGTCAGCAAATCACAGTAATGTATGATTTATTTTACAATCTGAGGTCAACTACTGTCTTTTTCTCCATCTCAGACTTTATGATAAACCAAACTATTGTAAGGTCACAGGTCAAGTCGGTATAGAAAGCTGTGTATTTATTTATATATTTTGTTTTTGTAAAGTAATTATCAAAGTTGCTGTATATGGGGGAGGGAGATATTTGGTAGGGCATTCTGGGGTTCTTTGTATCTTTTCAGAGCTCTATCAAAAACATGGTCACTCTTAAATCACTATTAGCTTCTTACTGCTAAGACATTTTTACTGCTTGAAAAAATTTTAGAATACGTACAACCCTAGCTAATTGTTCTTTTAGTCAGAGCTTTTATTACAGTGTTCCTCATGATTTTCAATTTGTTATTTACAAAGGTCTAACCAGCCTTCTACACAGAGCTCTGTAAATTGTGTCGTCACACAACACTTTGGTAAAGTATTGCGTGACAACTCAATTTCAGTGCAGACTGTGTTTAAATCAAATCTTTTTCTATAAAATTTCAAACTTTTCTATTTCAGTTCATCTTCTCTAGATTCACACGTGCTGGCATGTGTACTATCGGTGCAGGCACCAGAAAAAAACAGTAACATTAATTTATTTTTTACTAGGTTCAATTTCTGTACTGGTTATAAAGTTGTCAGCTTGTAGTTAGTAAATTTAGCTTGGTTGTTGTGTTGGTTTTAATAAAACAGCAGAAATAGAAAATGATTATGGTCATTTCTTGCTCTTGTTCATTTTATTTATTTATCTATTTATTTGTTTTTTTTTGATAAACTAATTAAATCCAAAACTTATTATCTAAATTTTTCGGAAAAAGTGTCAAATTTATTATGAAAAAAATCATAATCAATGCTCACAGAGCCACAGACGCAAGGTTCTGATTTGCCCAACTCTTGAGAAGCAGGCAGCACGCCTCTACAAAACCACTCCGTTTCCCAGCTGTCCAATAAATCCTGGGAGTAACTATTGCCCAGCAAGACTTACACTCCTTTCTTTTTCTTAGCTTTCTACTTTATCTTTGAAGGTTCCCGAGTACAAAGGTCACAAAGAGAAGGTAACCCCTACTCGCAGAGTAATAATTTAACCATGAGTTGTCTCCTGAATCTCCTCTCCCCCCCCCCCCCCAAAAAAAAAAATAACAAAATAAAATAATAATAATCATTTCAATTTTCAATAGCAACGCATGACGTTTGACAAGAGAATATTTTTTAGACTACGTGTAAACAAAATTAGCAAGTTCAAAGTATACGAAGTTTTCACGCGACATCTCGAACCAAAACGGTCGAAAGTAAACTGGGAAAAACGCGGAATAAAAGTCCGAGCGGCTTCGTGGTCTGGGAACGAATGTAAATTTGATTCCCGCCAAATTTTATTGTTATGCTCAAAATGGCGGACGAAGCTCGCTCACCAGCAAAGAAGCGAAGAAAAACGGAGAAAAAGGACTTAGGCGAGAAGGAGGAAACTGAAAAACCTCAACAATCAGTGAAGCGAACTGGTAAGGCAAAGGAGACAGGTTGCATTTGTATTTATAAGTAAGCTTATAAAATATTTCTTTTAGAGTAGTTTGCGATCTACACATTGGTTCTACTATAAAGAGTTTTACCTCTGTTTACCTCCGATCCGTCAATTGATGTCCCCTATGGGTCCCCTATTACGAGGTTTCCACAGGTTTTTGCAAAAAGTGGAGGAGAAATTTAAAGGTCGTGAGATTTTAGAATTCTGTACAGGTGCAGGGTTCTTCTGACCACTTTTCCACAAATCCTTACAAGTGAAATAAAAATTTGATAATAATTGCTCTTGTCAAAAGAGCTTCACCCTGAGCTTCACTCCGGTTTGTTTGTGGTTAGCTTTTATTTGTTGGTTAGGGCATCATTTTGTGTTCTGCATTCTGCAAAATACCCCTTCTGCCCTATGAGTGGCACCTGCAGGGAATCATAGTTGTTGTATGCAACAAAAAAAAGTCAAAGATGCTAGAAAATTGAAAATGTCATGATACTCTGCAAGTGCATCTCATTAAGGGAAGTGGGTATGACTGCTTGAATGTAATATTTTATGCATTTATTACAGGTAAAGCTAAGAATGAAACCAAAGATGTTAAGGAGAAATTGAAACAAGCATTTTCAGTTGAACTTCCTCAGGACTTCTTTGACTTTTTTGAGTTTTGCAAAGAGCTAAATAAAGAGAATCCTTGTGGTAAGTCTGATGCACAATTTGTCTTGGACAGCTTGCACCTGTGCAACGAGAACCCAGCATGTTATCATAAAACCATAACAGGAAAAATCCTACTTTATGCAAACATGGTTGTCAAATGCCAAGAGGTTGCATTGCATTCTCGTCCCCAGAGCCACTTGTCTTTCTTAGCCGGCAGAACCTGAGGCATGAGGAACAAGTGGCTCTGTGGACACATGATTCGATTGGCTAGATTTTAACAAAGAGAATTTAAATCTAGCCAATCAGATCAACCATTTTAAATTCCCCTACAACAAAGGGGTTTTAAAACAGTTGATTTGATTTGCTAGATTTAAAGTTCCTTTGTTGAAAATTTAGCCAGTCAAATCATGTGTTCTCAGAGCCACATATTCCTCGTGCCCCAGGTTCTGCTGGCTAAGAGCAACAAGCAGCTCTTGGGCTGTGAATGGTTGCAATGATGTATGCCATAAGGGAAAAGGCATTTTTAAAGCTGTTGTGTCAGTAGTTTTTTCTAGGTGATCAATCACTGAATCTGGATAAGTGCAAACTATTTGCTGGGATGTGAAAAGTGCATGTTGGTTGTCAGTGGCAGTGTTTCATTTTAGAACTCTGCGATCTACTTTTGGATCAGTACAAGCGTTTAGCCCGGATTTGAAGAGTGGGCTTCCTGGGCTCAAGTGTTCCCAAATTTTTTTTTTTATCTCTAAAAAAATTAGCAATTTAGGTGTATTTCCACAATTTTCTGCAAAATGTGGGTGTAGAATGATAACTCCCTTCTGGACAATTATGTGGAAGGCTGTGACATTGGTGTGAAACCCTGTGAAAAGAATACTATTCTAATGATCTGTCTTTATTTTGC
This sequence comes from Oculina patagonica, assembly GCF_052425735.1. NCBI lineage: Eukaryota > Metazoa > Cnidaria > Anthozoa > Scleractinia > Oculinidae > Oculina > Oculina patagonica. The sequence continues at coordinate 8,135 of NW_027558314.1, forward strand.
CCACTGCTAGAGGCCTTGACTGACTCCATTGGCTTAAAGCTGGTTGGTCCATATGATTTGTTGTCAGGATCATTTGATGACATCAATGAGTCAGACATCACTTCTTATCTCCTGCACTGGAGATATTACTATGACCCTCCAGAATTTCTTACTGTAATAAAAGGCGACGATGAGGCAGGCTTTCATTTGGGCTACTACAGGTAAAAATCAACAGAAAGAACAAGTTTACTTTATGCAGATACGTTTTACATTTAAATGAACTGAAGTATCATGATTTAATTTTTTGTTTAACAGAGATGACCCCAAAAGTTTGCCGGTGTTTGTGGCCTCTAACCAGGCCAAGAAGACTTGTGAATTTACAGTTCTTGGTGAAAACCTCTTTGCTGCAGTAAGGTATGCAAAAACTTCTTTAGGTCCTAGTGCCCCACACCACAAAACTTTAACCCAGTTTCTGTAGAAAAATAAAACTAAAACAAAAAAGAGACAACAAAACTAAAATTTTTAAAAAATCTCTTTGCTAATACCTCATCAGGTAGTTTGGTTTTAATAGACCATATCTCTTGTTTAGCTGGACTTTTACGCACTAAAATTATAGCTAATACAATTTTAAGGAATGCTATCTAAGGATCACACTAGGATCACAGCAGTAACATGAGCAAAAAGGGCTGAGAACCTCATAAACCATACCCTATCCTGTGGCACATTCCCCGGGGGGTGCTTGAAAAAGTTTTGTACGGGGAGGCTCCGCCTGGAGATCCAACCCCTTACCCTTTTATATACCATTTTGATAGAAAAGGTACCCCTTTTGTATACCTTTTATTGCAAAAAGGCACCCCTTTCATATACCTACACGACATCACATTTACCTAAAACGGGAAGTTTTCTTGTCATTTTTATGTAGCGCTTAATAAATTAAGACGATACAGCCAAAAGTTGCGTCTGCTCGAAATATTTAATGTAAAAGCCTTTTTAAATATCATTATGGCAGATTTCCCTACCCCTTCATATACCTAAACTTGTGAAATCCCTTCCCTTTTATATACCTGGGGCCTAAAAAAGGTACCCCTTTCGGGCGGAGTCTCCCCGTATAGGCCATTATAGGGAGTACCCCCCGGGGGCACATTACCTATATAGCTCACATGTGGTTGTACCTCCTAGTACCCATTTATATTCCTGGGTAGACAGAAGGACTAAGAGTAAAGTGTCTTGCTCAAGAATGCAACACAATAACCCTAGCAAGAACCCAAACCCAGCTTGCACAACCCAGCATCCAATATGCTAGCTATTAGAGCAGTTTTCAATTGAGTGTCGTAAAACCAAAACCAAAGTAATTACTCCGGCCAATCACAAAGGACACAGACAATAAAGTGAACCAATCAAAACTCGAAGCAAATACATGTAGCTGGCACGAAGCGCAGGAAAACGTGCGTGAGGGAGTCACGATTGGTTTTGGTTTAAGTTCTGATTGGCTGATAAAGTGGCGCGAGATTTTTAAGCAAATCACTGAGCGTAGTAATGCAAAACCAAAGCAAACGCAATTCATTTTCGACACTCAAGTGAAAACCGCTCTATGCCACTATTCCACACATGCTGCATTTAGGAAGTACCTGCTTACACCTTAATTAATTGGTCAATTCTTTTTGTGAACCATTGCTGAATATTTCCTCTGTACAAATTTCAAATTCGAATTTGACGATAGAGGCCCTGCTTGAAAACCAGCTAGAGCTGATGTGGCATCCTCTCTAAATATACCGTATTTACTCGAATAAGCGCCGCCCCCGAATAAGCGCCGCCCTTGAATAAGCGCCGCATTTGGGTCCAAAAAGTTAATAAGCGCCGCCCCCGAATAAGCGCCGCAGTCCCGATGCAGCGCTTATTCGATGAATTCCGTTACACTAAAAACAGCACTACAAAGCAACTCTTAAACAAACTTGGACATTTCTTTTTCATCAAAAGCGATGTTTTAAAGCTCAAAGTGATTGTTTTACCGTTTGCCTATTAGTTCTTCTATCCAACTTTCTTACGATACCTAGTTCTGAAAATGTTGTGAAGGCCGCGAACTTTGCCAGGACAGCTGGCACAACTTCTCTCTTCAGCAATAGAACTAGGTATTGTAATAAAATCAAAAGACACTATTTTCAATTACTGTAAACGATTAGATTCTTTGTGGCGTCCAAACTTTCAATAAGCGCCGCCCTCAAATAAGCGCCGCCCTCGAATAAGCGCCGCACTCAAGGCGCGAAAAAATTTAATAAGCGCCGTGGCGCTTATTCGAGTAAATACGGTAGCCGTTTTTTATTTTATTTCAAACACTTTAGCAAATTTCTTGGTGATTTCCTGAAGACACCTGATGGTAAATCCAAACAGAAGTCACTGAAGACCCTTCAAACCTCACTTACAACCAAAGCAAAGGAACTGAAATACAATCTTGAGAGCAGTACACCAGCTATCAAGGCCAGAAACAAGAAAGTCAACAGCAAGACTTTTCACAAAGCTGGAATTGTTGTCCCTGTGGATGCTAATGAAGTTGGGTATCGTCCTCTTACTGTGACCGATGGTGAGTGAATAGTTTTGAATGATACCTAATTGGTTTTTCCTGAACTGCTCCCAGTCAACTGTTAGAAAATAGCAATTGTAAGATTTAGAGGATAATGGAGAGGGGGATCTGCCAGCTGTTTCTTGTTTTTTTCCCCCTGCTTCCCAGCAATGATGCCTGCATCTTGGTATTTTCTTGGTGGATGAGTCAGGTTTTACCTATTGAGCCTAAGATGAGGTGCTGAATTTTTAAGTTTTTCGAGGGTAAAAATTCCAAAGCTGCAGCAAAGCACCTGGATCTAATACGGTGTGGAGAACCCCTTCCCCACCCTGGATCCCTGAGTAAGTCGCTGTCAGCAGGTGTTTGTTGAAAATTGGTAAATACACCTGAGGTGGCTCGATTTAATGAAGAGTAAGTTTTGTTGATGCATTGGAACAAAGTTTCTGCAAACATTTTACTTGAAAGATTCCAAGTATGTGTTTAGTTTGTCCATATTTTATTCCATTTCCATCCTCGTCATCATTCCTCATCCTCACTTCTTAATGGATTTCTGTCATTTGTTGGGTGATGTTTTATAAAACCAAACCATTGTTCACCTTTTCCTAAAGTTGTTTTTTTATAGACAAGCTTATAGCAGGGTTGCCACAGTCAGGGAAAAGTCAGGGAAAAACAACAATTTTTCAAGGTCAGGGAACTTTGCAAAAAGTCATGGAAAATCTTAGTTCTTGTCAAAGTCAGTAAAGTTCTAGTCAAAGTCAGGGAATTCAAATGCCATGCATTCAAAATCCCGTGAAAACGTAAAGAAATCGAAAATGAAGAGAAGAATATCGATGGTCTGCAGAAGAAGCTGAAGCAACTGTAAAAGTGGATTTGGTTAATTTGATAATTCCCCTTATTTAAGGTCAGTGAAAATTGTTTTGAGGTCAGTGAAAAGTCAGGGAATTTTTTTGCGTTCTTATGAGTGGCAACCCTGTGTAGCAAAAGCCCAAGATACACTAACCCTTG
>NW_027558315.1:0-11643 GCF_052425735.1 Oculina patagonica
TTAAAATAGGAGCGCGTATAAGAATGGGGGCGCTTATTAGAATGGGGGCGCTTATTAGAATGGGGGCGCTTATTAGAATGGGGGCGCTTATTGGAATAGGGGCGCTTATTCGGAAGGGGGCGCTTATTGGAAGAAGGGCGCTAAATCGAATCATTACGGTATTAAAACAGTTGACAGATAACATACCTTAAAACTTGGTAGGAGAATTTGTTAAATTCTCTTAGCCTGTTTGCTTGTTTATGTATTGTTATCTTGAGAGAAAACTAGATGCTAATCCATCTTGGAGCTTTAGGTGTAACTTATAAGACGATGACAACGAACCAAAACAACATTCACTTGGAATTTAATTTTTCAGTTAAATTATCACGCGAATTTTCCCTTTTCCCAAAAAAAGAGATTTGATATCGCGAAAAGAGAAAAGTTGGTTCTTCATTTAAAAAAGTTTCACAACTTCTCCAAATTCTCAAAATTAAGTTCCGCGAAGTAAGTTGTCGCGAAAATTTCATGTGGTACTATAAGGTACGTTATTTGTCAACTGTTTAATGTTATTTCGTTTTTTGCTGCCACCAGACTTTTCCATGATTGAGGAGCGTATGAATTCCAAGTCCTATTCTTCGCTGGAGTTCTTTGTCAGTGACATTACCAAGATTTTCGACAACTGCCGCTACTTCAACCAGCGTGACTCCCCTTACTACCGCTGTGCTGAAGTACTGGAAAGCTTCTTTGTCCAGAAACTCCGTGCTTGGAAAACCAGAAAATAAATTTACCGCTGCTGCCCTATGTTATAGCGCTAGCTCTATAAGGCTGGTAAAGGAGGTTTGGACAGAAGTTTCCAGCGACTACGTTATGTAAATCTTAACGAAGCTTGACACGCATTTTTGATTGGTTGTAATAAAAGGCCATCTCGTTGTTCTCAGACCTAGAAAAATTATCACAATAAGCTTTTGCAGTCAACCTTTAGAAATTTGTCAAGCATAACAGTCTCCTGCTTGCGTGAAACTAGTTTGGACAGAAAGATTGACAACGCATTAATGATATGCGTCTATATTTATAAAGAAGGAAAATGATGTAAAAAATAAACATTACTGTTAGAAACTGTTATGGAATTCTGGTGTACTGTTAACCTCCGTGTATTAAACTAATTTGTTTTGTAAACAGTTTTGCTAGACGACTGTTGATATATAATATAAAGAATATGAAATAACCAAGGATGAAAACGGAATCTATGACATCTGAAAAACTACGGAACGCACTTCAATGCATTTGCTTGATAAGTTATAATATTTTTGGTTTTTATTTCTAACAAGAAACCGTAATAGTCGCTAGTCTGGAGAATCCCTTTATTGCAATTAGAATCCACCACTCGGATACTATGGGGTTCTAATACTAAATGTACAACGGAAACCAGGGAAACGATTTCATTTGTAAACAATTTTTCTAATCCATATCTACCTACGTATGTATTCTTTGAGCTTGTCACATGCTGTGGGGGAGGATCAGCCAAAGAAAGTCTGTGTTGGAGGCCAACAAACCCAACTGTGGTAAAAGAATTACTTGTTGCCATTTAGATTTACTTATAATTATCGTTGCCCGCGGGGTCTTACAAGGTCACTAAAAATAGTTACTTTACCAATCCCCTACCAGTTATGAGCTAGTTAAAACTTCAGTTGAAAAATTTTAGAACTTAGCGATGTCATTAAAAAAAATTATCCCTAATTAAAGTACCCGCTAGGTTTAAAATCGTTTGTCGGGATCACCTAATGTACGTACGTACTTTCTGGTAACTCCTTTAAGGGGGCATTATACGTGAATTTGAACGAAATTTTAAAAGGTTTAAATAAGGGATTGAAGAAAAAAATTAAACACCACCAGGTTGTCAGGGGACGGTCTGGTGTGCGTCTACCAGTTTTTAACTAAAAAAATTAATTTTAAAAACAATAAATCTCCAACATCTCTTTTTTCTGAAAGTTTTACTTATCCTTTGCGAGAAAACTTTCTTATTCGAACATCCCCCCAAAAAATTACAAAGCACCGTTTAACATAGATATATGAGATAATGAGAGCGTTTTGGGGTTCCTTAAAACGCGAACAAGATTTTTCCATTAAACCACCATCGGGTATATTTCCCCCTTAAGGCGTGGCAGAGTCGTCAGAGCCATTAATCATAAAACTAATGAAAAAAGCTAAATAAGATAAATCACGTTTCTTGAAAAACGTGATATCTTTATCTCTCGATTTCCAAGCAAAATAAAAGATCACATTCGACAGGTACCGAAAAAGGCACATTCGAGCCTCGCGTAGGAAAGTAGGTGACTTCAAACCATACACCTGAAACAACAAGCTTGTTCGCTTGAACTAACACTACGTGTAAGCTCATCTCAATTGCTAATCCTTAAAATCTTGATATAAAGCGAAATCTCTAAACTGCACTTAAGACGAACGCATCCTAGAAATTTATTCCTCATTTTATCAATGTGTGAGATCGCGTCATTTCAAAATTCCGCGCATCGACTTTTGAAAGTAGAAGTAGTTTTACTGATATTTGTTTTTCGGATAAAGCTTTCATTGTATTTTAGCAAATTTTGTCGGTTACGACAATAGATTTGTCCGTATTTCCGCTTGACAGCAACAAATTGCGGCCGTTTCACATTAACATGCTAAGAGTAATTAAAACGTCGTTTGCTCGCGTTGATGACACATTTAATTTTGCCGTCGTTGAATAGCATCGAAAAAGTCACCGGAACGTTAATATGAGATACGCTGGCGCTTTCATTCTTTTTGTCCTGTTTTTCTCGGCTTCGTTCACCATGTTCACTGTTGAAGGTAAGTGTGTTAATATTTTTTTCTTTTGCGGCTCATAATAAGGTTGTAGTATAATTGAATTGTTCATGAATCTAAGCGAATATGTATTTTGTAGGCTTCGAGTAGGTCACAAACCTGCCAAACAACAGCGTTTTTTTTCGTCATCATCCAGACAGTAAATTAATTCGAGAATAAATCCTGAGGAGTAATATCAAATTCCTGGTAAGAGGCTTAGAGGGGGTTACAGTGTGATTTCACGCTGATTTTGTCCTCAGGTTCTCTGATAATTTAGTTAAATTTAAACTTTAAAGCCAACAAACCCGTTTTTCATTGCCGTTTCAGAACCGAGCCTTTAACTGAACTTATATACAATGTAAAACAATTTCGCAGTTCTTTTTTATTAGTTTTACTTGTAAAATAAAATAGCCAAAAAAACCAATAGCTATTGTTTTTTTTCATTCAGTTTTCGGCCAATCTACACTATAGCCTTTAAAAAAGTTATTTACAGTACACTGTTTTCTGTAATGACAAACTGTGTATATAGTAAATACACAAATTAAGATTTTTTCATTTATTCCAGGGAAAAAAGCAAATATATTGCCATTAATTTCCGAGTTGATTTCTTTGTTTATGTTGCTAGTCGTATAATCTTTAGTCATTATCTTGCAATGAATTACAAATTACTTTATTAATTGGCAATGGCATTTGCGTAAGTTTATATTTTTGCTCCCATTAAAAACGGACAAGACACTTTTTAATTTGGGGCCAACTTTTTTTAGAAACCATTCCTTAAAATTTCACTTGATTAATTCATTTGAGAAAGTACCAGAGTGTAGAGGACACAATCTGATATCAAATCATAAGGCTAAGGATGTCCACATGGAAAATCCAAAATACGGCGTTTTACCATACTACCTAAGTAAATGTATAGAAAACAATACCAATGTGACGTGCGAGGTTAAGAAGGGCAAACTGGAGCCGGTAAAAGCCTTCCGCCTACATCCATTTAGGCACACGCAATTCAGAGTGCTATTGCCAAATTCTTGATAAGTAAAGCGAGTTAGATCGGTCCTAGCCTGCTCGCAGGGTAGGTTGGTCCCGGCGGACACCAAGAGGCGGGGATTCTTATCGTCTTGTTTGAGGCATTAAATTGTGAATCCCGGTCTCACTCTTAGGGTAGCTGGATAGAACGCCAAAGCTTTTACCAATCAAGGTATCTTTAAGGGTTGTATTCGAAGAAATAAGGAAACGCCGTCACATTGTGAATGGTCTTCATTCGGATCAGGCCTGAAATCTTGAATTTTCTTCATGGATGAAAACAATCGATGTCAAAGTCAAAGAGCTCTTGTTTCTATTTTAGAATGGTTTTTTTTAGCAGTCAATTACAGCTTAAGCCACCCAGGTTCGGTCTTCTTTAGGAGCTTAATTCAAATTTTCTAACCAGCATTCCCGCCCGTTTAACATGGGAACCTACCTCCGGGTCGGAACGGGGAAATACTTGGCTATTGATCATTTTGTGCAAAACTCGCTTGCGCCCGGTCCATACGCCAAGAGTCCAACATTTTCCCGTCTAGCCCTGCCACTCAATCAGGTACAGGATGGTTACAGACCTCATTAACCGAAGGACAACACTTCAGGCTCATATAATGTTTGGTACCACTAACGCTAATATTATTTTGTTGTCATTTAAGCTTCCTGGACCAAAGTGGTAGGATTTAAGTTCATCAGCGGCACCAACCTGGGCTCAGAAACCACTTACTATGGAGACTTGGACAACGCCAGGCGCCCTTGTCAACAGAGATGCGATAATCTTAAGCCTTGCAAAGCTATTCGTCTGTACAGCTTTGTCGGTACAGTGTACTGTACTCTGTTTAAAACTATCACTGATTACTCATGCCCCACTGATAGCACTGACTGGAACTGCTTCTTTGCTGACGGGGAGTCGTGGATGAAGAGCAACTGAAAAGGTGAGATTTTATGTGTACGCTATGCGTGCCTTACATTCTCGTTCCCAGCGCCCTTGATGGTTTACAGCAAAATCGCTTTTGAGCTGCGATCAATTGCAAAATCAGGTAGCAAGCTTCTTATTCTAATGTACGATGAAGGGATATCGTATACAGGTAACAGATGTGCTGACACAAGTCCTACTTTTCCTTTACAGGACATACAAGCCTTGGATTACATTACATAAATTTGCTTCAAAAATAAAGAATGCTCAGAAGTTGACATTGCCTCTTTAAGCCTTTTTATTAAACATCTCAAACCCTGCATTAATATTAATCCTGCATTAAATTTCTACATTAAAAATAAGATCAGAATCATTCCATAATATAAACTAAAAGAATGAAGTAACTGCGAGCCTTTCACTATGTCAACGCAAATTTCCTTTTCAAGTCTCAAAGCATTCTTATAGTAATAGCTGAGAGAAATTTGTTTAAAGCTTCCCGTTTTCGTACATTGTGATGTTTGGGACATTGCATAGCATCACGATCAATCGTAAAAGATTGGTTTCCTACAATACAGTTACAGAAAACATTTAACTGTCTACATCTTCAATTGTGCTAAACAAGTTGCTACTCCCAGTCTTTCTTAATGTCAAATGCCCATTCCCATTCAAGATAGATGTTCTTGTCATCATCTACAAACTTGCTCTTTGATGTGTAGTGGCCACGAGCGAGCATCCCTTTGGGAGCCTCTTCAACTGGTGTTAAGTACTCTTGAGGTTCAGTCTTTGGACCATAGCTTCCCACCATCAAGGAACTCTTGTCAACTGAAACATAACAAGTCATATTAGTTTAGACCGGCTAGTACTAAAAACTGGAACGCCGGAAGTTTCCGTAACTGAGATGATACCAGAACAAAACAAAAAGAGAAAAGACAATTTCACTTTGATTGTTACAAAAATGAAAATACAATTAAAAGTAACTTTACTATCTTTATTATTTACTACGAACTTGGTGATTTCGACATTGCTGATCCCAGCAGTGTGCAAGACGCGTGTCATATATCAACCTTGTAAATGGCCCAGCTCACAACGAGTCTCTCGTAGCTCAGTTGGTTAGAGCGCCCAACCGGTGACTGGGAGGCCATGGGTTCGATTCCCGTCAGGGACTCAAATTTTTCTTTGTCCCATGCTCGTGTCATGTTGAACATCTCATCTTTATATCAAAATCATAAACATTAATAGGCATAAAAAATGCTATGTGCCTTGAGGGAGTTGGACACTGTTGAAATTAATTACTGATGCATAAAGCCTCTTGCCCAAGAACAAATGTCACAATGGTCTATGGGCAGGAAAGGCCTGAACCGAGCAATTTAAGGTCACTACACATCCCAAACGATATCAAGTTTTTACAGTGATTGTTTTGGTTTTACCTCGTATTCCTTTTCTGTAGATTACGTGAAAATAGCGAAGACCAGCCACAATTTCATGGTTAACCTAAATAAAAAGACAACAGTAACAAAGTTTAAGCAACCGCATAAGATTATCACATTGACACTAGAGACAATAATAAAGTCTTTTTTCAGGCGGGGTAAATGAGAATTTGAGTGAAATTTTAACAGGTTACTGTTGTTCTCATGACTGTTATTCTAAATTGACCCAACACAATGACAGCCTCTAATGAAAGAGCAAAATTTGTGGTCTTCTATCTTCTCAGTTATTACAGTTTTTCCGCGGAGAAGAAGGGAAAGAGAAGCTAGAAGGATAGAACACGGGCGATCCAAGTGATCGTGATCGCCCCAATCGCCGCAGACGTTAGCGATCGTCTGTGTAATGTTCTCATATAATCTCAAATTAAAGGCTAAATGCAAAGTCAACTTTCCTTTCTTATTTACAATAAACAAATGGGAAACAAAGGCTTAATTATATCACATACCATCAAGTACTGATGAGTCAGACTGCATTTACCTTAAACGTTATTTTAATTCTATAAGATGTCCCTTCCTTGATAGTGAAAGATTTGTATTTAAGAGCACTCAGATCTCCTGTTAAATAAATGAATGAATGATAAATAAATAAATAATTACACAAACAAGATATAAAATAAATATAATTAAATAATTAAGTCGATTAAATAATTCTACGGCTCGAATATTACACCTTTCGGTCTAAAATTTGGCATGAAGTATCTCTGTATGACTCTTTATAACCCTACATTTTTGTTTTGGATGAAAATTTTTCGAGTGCCGAGAAATTAGCAATTCTGTTCAACGTGCCCATACATTGCTCTGTAAAAATTAAATAAATGCCATTAAATAATTCTACGGCTCGAATATTGCACCTTTCAGTCTTAAATTTGGCATGAAGTATCTCTGTATGACTCTTTATAACCCTACATTTTTGTTTTGGATGAAAATGTTTCGAGTGCCGAGAAATTAGCAATTCTATTCAACGTGCCCATACATTGCTCTGTAAAAATTAAATAAATGCCATTAAATAATTCTACGGCTCGACTATTACACCTTTCAGTCTAAAATTTGGCATGAAGTATCTCTGTACGACTTTTAATAACCCTACATTTTTGTTTTTGATAAAAATCTTTCAAGAGTTGAGAAATTTGCGATTCTATGATGTTCCTATACATTGCTCTGTAATTATGTAAATCATCTTTGTGATTAAATAATTCTACGGATCGAATATTGCACCTTTCAGTGTAAAATCTGGCATGAAGTATCTCTGTACGACTCTTAATAACCCTACATTTTTGTTTTTGATAAAAATCTTTCAAGAGTTGAGAAATTTGCGATTCTATGATGTTCCTATACATTGCTCTGTAATTATGTAAATCATCTTTGTGATTAAATAATTCTACGGATCGAATATTGCACCTTTCAGTCTAAAATCTGGCATGAAGTTTCTCTGTACGATCCCTTAATTTTGGTTTTTGGTGTGGATCTTTCAAGAGTCAAGAAATTAGCAATTCTGTGCAACGTGCCATACATTGCTCTGTAACTGCATATATTTAAATCATTTCCTAAGCTTGAATATTATTGCGACATGCAGAGTAAAAATTTGGTGGAAATTATCTCTGTACGACAATCTAAAACAAAGCGTTTTTTAGGGTTTTGCTTACTCATAACCGAGTAATTAAACATGTATTTTTTTTAAAGCGCGTCCAAATATAATATTAAAATATACAAAACAAAACATTCTGTACTATACAAAGTTACGATAGCTCAGTTGGTAGAGAACACTTCTACAGAACTTGTGTATGCCTTGGTCGTTGGTTCAAATCCAAACGGAAGCTATAATTATTCTTTTTTTTTCTCATTTGTCAGTTTTTTTTAAAAAGTCAGTAAGCCGTTTTATTTAAAGTTTAAAGGTTGAACAAAGGCTGTTCCGAAAACGCGGAGTGCGGAGTGCGGAGTGCGGAGTGCGGAGTGCGGAGTGCGGAGTGCGGAGTCCGAAAATGCGGAGTCTGTAAAAAAATAAAAAAAAATGAGAATGCCTGCATTGCCAGCTTTATGTACAATTTACCATTTCTGTGCACTAAGTGGAAGGGATAATGTATGAAGTGGATATTTCTTGTTTCTTTCTTATCAGTAGCATGTTTAACTTGCGACAATTGATTGTTGTTGACAAGAAACAGTTAGCCGCGTTAAACGGTTGCGTTTTTTACTTAAGACATTTCTATCTCCAGACAATAAGTTGCCGTTATTGTTTTGTCTTTTTGTTCATAGTTTGGGAATTTTCCATGCACTATGTATGGAAACACACGAGAATGAAAGCGTTTTTTGTGTAAACAACGAACCGAGACAGTGTACATCTAACCCGTATCAAAATATACAATGTTACTTTTCAGCAACAGATGTGTCATTTGTAGTGAAAAGCAAAAGCTATTGCAAGCTTGACATAACCATTACCAGTTATCACGATTGTCCTTGACACAGACGTGTTTCCATGACACCTGAAATAAACGGTTCCCAGGTTCCGAGTTCCCAGCGAAAAGAACTTACAATCAAAAGAATTAGTATTCTTGCACTGAAAAAATGATTTCAACCAAAAATGACATGTCCACAGATGGATGTAGATATCCACGGCACAAAGGCGGTTAAATGACTTTTGGGGAAATTTTTATTTATTTATTGTTTGCTTTTTTTATTAAGTGCTGCGGAGTAGCGTATCGTTGTTGTACATTTTTCTTTAATTTGAACTTCGTCTAGCATAAAAGGCGGAGTTGAAAAGTGCCACGTTGCTGATGGTTCTTTTAGAGAGTTTACTGTGTATTCGTGGAAAGCCAGGCGAAGCAACATGGCTTTAGGCTCTTTGGTAAAAAAGAAACTAAAGTTATTTGAAGTTTACGAGTAGTGATTCCAAAAAATTGGAAATACTGTTTGTTAATATTTCGTGAAACGTGAACTGCAGTCATTTTTGAAGAAAGAAATGGCCGCGGTCTGAACGATCCGCTTCACTGCTTCGGGCGAAGCTGTGCAAAAATGTGTATTATTTTTTTAATATTTAGTTTAATATTTATATATTTTTCATTTTATTTTAACTTTTTTATCACACTTTTTTTTATTTTATTTTTATTTTATTTTTTTTATTTTTATTTTTACAGACTCCGCATTTTCGGACTCCGCACTCCGTACTCCGCACTCCGCACTCCGCACTCCGCACTCCGCACTCCGCACTCCGCACTCCGCGTTTTCGGAACAGCCGTTGAACAAACGCAACAGTAAATTTTGATATTTCAGTATGTTGAGATCGAACGCCGGCTATTTCAGTGAGACTTCAACCGCTGATGTCAATAGAATTGGAACGCTTGTAGTGTAGAAAAAAAACACCACCGAGAAATCAAGCTATGCGAGCGAAATTTTCGTTCGTATATCTTTATCTTAATTTTGTTGGGCAAAAGTCCCAAGTGTGTGCGTTCAGCAAAAATTGTAGACAATTTGATTCCTTTGCTTACTAGAAAGCCAGGAGCTACGTTGTTTGATATATAAGTTTTAATATATCAAAAAATATAAGCGAAATTTAACACTTGGAAAAATAAACACACTTCTAAATTTCAAAGACATGTTTCGGACACTCCGTATCCATTATCAGTGTGAAGATGTTTCTTTCAAAATATGACATTTACACGGGCACACGTCTCAAAGAGGATATCCCCCTCTGTATTGTCTCTGTGACACTCCCCGAAGAAGTAGTACCGCTCTACTTTTCCTCTTTCATGGATGTGGCGTTCATAGTATTTTCTAACTACATGTAATATATATATATAAACGGATGATCTCGGAGAGCCAATAACAGCGAAATAATGTTAAATGTTATAACCGACCACGAAAATCACAAAAATGATTGTCACTATCTTGTTTGTGCGGTTGCCCCTAGATAAATAAATAAATAAATAAATAAATAAATAAATAAATAAATAAATAAATAAATAAATAAATAAATAAATAAATAAATAATGGAAATTTACAATGGCATATCCACGTAGTGGCTCTTCATTTACTGTTTCCACATCAAATTGGAATTTAAAAAATGTTGGTTTTCGTGGAGGGAGGAAAACCGGAGAACCTGGAGAAAAACCCTCGGAGCACATAACGTCGGGTCCGGAAATCGAATCCGGGTCACATTGGTTCCGGCTATGCCATTGTAGCAATGGAAGTCGGTTTGCAGCAATCGGGTCTAAATTTTTCGGGTTTGAGTTTTCGAGACACCCAGAGGGTCTGAGTTTTTCGGGTGTGTGAGGGTCTGCGTTTTCAAGAACTAGTGAAAACCACCCTTTATAAAGTTGAACATGCCCGAACAAACATCGAGTAAACAAGGTAAAATTCCAAAGTTGTTGCAACATGGAAAAGGTAAACAAAACGACTAGATTTTGATGATAAGCTGAAGTTCAACTAAATTTTGATACACACCAGTTAGATCGAGCTCGATATCTTCTCGACCTTCGACGACCACCGACATTTTTAGAACCTGCACATTGGGGACGCTAGCATCAGCACCTGAAAAAAAAAAAAGAAGAAGAAATATTCCGACATGCATGAGCTCTTAATGTAAGGAGTAGCAAAAATAATGATTGGATTAAGTTAGCTGTTCAACTTACTTGCGGCGTACAAACTCACAATGTGTACACACACAAGAAAACAGAGCAAGGACATGTTTGCAGCGACGATGTACGTTGCACAATAACTAGGTTGTGTTGGGTTAGCGGTAGGTATGCTAACTTTATGTTAATGTGTTCCGCCCGTTTGAATTTATTTGTCATGTCACAATTTTAATTTCGAATGGATTTGCATGTCACTGTCGTAAATTCCACTGAATTTCGTCATTTTATCTAAAGGCCCAGCAAAACGAGGAAACATGTTTCAGAAACATTCTGGAAACATGTGTCCATAATTGTTTCCTTTTTTTGCCTTCTATGTCGCGCAGAAACAAGAAATGTTTCTTTCGTGTATAACAGAAGTAAATTTTGCTTCTAGGGAACAAAAGTACGCTGGAAACAATGCTTCCTGTGTGGCAAAACTGGGAAACATTGGGTAAATAAGCGCCCGCTACGACGACAGATCAGCCAAGACTCTGCAGGCTTTCACAAACCGTATTCGCAAAAAAGATATAACTCCCTTAATGGACAGCGGCTGTAAGGGATGCATCCTATGCTGCACTTAGTGCCTCTCAAGTCAAAACATTATTATAAGATTTTAACATTTTTTACACCATAGATTATAATAACATTTTTTATATGACTTATATATATTTTTATTGTATTTATATTTAGTATTAGTGTAGCTTTTAGTTTTTAGCAGTGTCCCCTAATTAGTATGGTTTTATTTTCCAGGCTATAAGGCTTTGACACTTAAATAAAGTTTCTTATCTTTATCTTATCTTATCTT
>NW_027558316.1:0-11636 GCF_052425735.1 Oculina patagonica
CTGCCTCGTACCCAGACGCCTCTCTCTAGTTTGGGGACATGGGCGCGCAAGGGAGGAAGGGAAGGCGAAAGGAAGAGAGACGTCTGGCGGATTATGTTTTCAAGATGGCGGAGAGTTTAATGGCGGACGATTACGCAATTTTTAAAAATGAGTTTAGACCAGTTAATTTTGCGTTTTTAGAAGAAAAAATCGTTTGTCCTCATCCATCTTGTGAAGTGGAAGCTGTATTTTTTCAGAAAAATGGACTCCAACATCATTACAGGATTCGTCATCCTGAAACACGTTTCCAGCCTAAAATCGAACAAGCCGCTTTTGTTAAAATAAAAAAGTTGCATGCCAAGGAAACAAGGAACGTCTTGGAAAAGCTTTTTGAGACCCGATCACGACAGGTCAGTAGTTCAATACATATTTATACATATTTATGAGAATATTCGTTTCGGTCTATGATTTTTGCATCCATAATTAATGAAGTTGAAGCTAAAATATTTCATTCACGTTTGTAGGTACCCAGCGACGAAACCATTTACTCGGTTGGAACGGCAAACGACAAGCTGCGAATTGTCGCAAAACGGCCGCAGGAAGCTGCCAAGATGTTTGCCATGTATTTGCTGCACGCCGGTGTTTTATGTGAATACTCGAAAGGCAACAAACCGAATATTATCACAGTTTCCACCGCCAGTTTGTTAGTTGATTTTAAAGCTTGGTTCAGCAACAGACCGAAAGGCACAGTTATAATACTAGAGTCATGCTTTGTAAAGAAGGTAATGTTTAAATCAATTACATTTAGATTTTAATTTCACGAGATTTGTACATTTATGCTGTTTAATTAAATTGATCTGCTGAAAAATTATTCAGAACAAGCTATATGAGTGATGCTCGCTCTTCAGAAAGAGGTGTAATTCGTTTTATGATTTCGAAATTTTGTACCTAAAATTATCCTGTTTGGCAAAGGGTGTAATGGGATTAACTATTCTGTAATTATTTTTCAGAATTCAGTTACCCTTCTTTTACTTGAATGATAAAGGTCGGCACACACTAGGGGACTTGTTGCATGGACTTGCTTCGGGGACCAGTCCCCTAGTGTGTACTAGTATTTTGTATCAAAATTCTTGTCTGCCGGTTTAATTTCTGGGACTAGTCGCAGGGATCAATAGTCCCATAAAATGGTCAATTTTCTAGTGTGTACACACTAAGGGATAAGTCCCTGTGAATATTCACTGTGATTAGTCCCCTAGTGTGTGTCTAGCTTAAAGCACTTTCGTCAGGAGTTCTCACATAAACTAGTCATGGCTGACATAATTAAATTTTTAGATTAATTATTGCTTTGTTTACTTCATTTTAAGGTGATGGATAATTTTGTCACCCCTCTGGAAGAGCCCACAGTTGTAAACGAGTCACCTATGTCAATAAGCCAGACTGGAGATGTTGCCCTAGACACATTGAAAAATGTGTTTGGTCATAACAGTTTCCGTGGGAAACAACTGGATGTTGTAAATACAATTTTACAAGGACATGATTGTATAGCATTATTGCCAACTGGGGCTGGTAAAACCATATGCTATGCAGTTCCAGGAATTATTCTCCATGGAATTAGTATAGTCATTACACCCTTGATTGCCCTCATCCTTGATCAGGTGCAGAGACTGCGGGGAGCTGGAGTTAATGTTTCTTATCTCATCTCAAGCATGAAGGATGAGGAGAAGGAGGTTGTTCGACACAACCTTAGCATGCCCAACCCATCGTACAAGTTTCTTTTCACCACCCCTGAAACAATAACGACACCAAGTGTCAAAAGTTTAATTCAACTCATGTCTGCAAATAAAACACTGGCCCAATTTGTAATTGATGAGGCCCACTGCATTGACTACTGGGGATTTAATTTCCGTCCCAGTTACTCCAGCCTGGGTATACTTAAAGATTATGATGTACCCATTGTTGCCCTGACAGCAACAGCCACTGACAGAACTGTGTCTGTCATAAGTCTACAGTTGCGGTTGCAAAACCCAATTATCATTGCCCAGTCGTTTTTAAGAAGCAACCTGAATTTCAGTGTGGTTTCCAAGAAGTCAACTGTAAAAGATGACATTGCCAATCTCATCAATGAGAACTTTTCAAACTGTTGTGGCATCATCTATTGCTCGGAACGGAAAGATACCATTGAAATGGCTTATACCTTAAACTCCAAAGGTGTTAATGCAACATATTTTCATGGTGCGTTGGATCCATTTGAGAAAAAGGAGACAAGTTCTGCATGGCTAGAAGGACGAGCATTTGTAATGTGTGCAACATCTGCCTTTGGAATGGGAATTGACAAACCGAATGTCCGCTTTGTTTTCCACTTGACACTTCCCAAATCTCCTGTGGAGTACTACCAAGAAGCTGGCCGGGCTGGCCGAGATGGTGCTCAATCTACATGCACAATATTTTTTAAATTTGAAGACAGGGGCAAACAGCTAAGAATGATTTCTACCCTTGCTGATAACGAGCACAAAATTTTAGCACATGAAAGCCTCAATGCCATGTCTATGTACTGCATCAGTAACAACTGTCGAACCAAGCAGTTGCTTCAGTACTTTGGCGAAGCAGTTCTCGACTGCAACAATTGCGATGTTTGTCAGAGGGCGGATCACCAGGCAAGCAGGGATGCCTCCGAAGATGGCAAAAATGTGATTCAGTGTGTTCAGGGCATGATGCAGCTTGTCCCCAAGGTCACCTTCAAAGCCATTGCTCTTACGTTTGTTGGTTCACGCAGAAAGGAGGTGACAGCAAAGAAATTTAATCAGGTGGATAAATTTGGATCAGGCAAAGGGCGATTTTCATTCCAGTCTGCTTCAAAGTTCATTCAACTTCTTGTTGTCAGGAACATTTTAAAAGAAGAACTTCCAAGCTCGACCGAATCAACCAGCACTGCCACAATTGCAGTTGGCCCTGAAGCAAGGGCACTCTTAGAAGATGAAATTAGTGTTAATAGACTAGATTGATGATTTGATTCAATTTCACGCTTTTCATAATTAGATTTTATATTGTGATGGTCTTTGGTAAATAATGACAAAAAACAAAGGACAGGAATTGGATTCTTCTAATGGCAATTTGAACCATAACATTCACTTAGTGTAGTTTATTCATAACTCGAACCTTCAAGTGAAATTGAAAATGATTAAATCTATAGGGAGGTCGAGTTATCCAGGGTAAAATTAGTAACAACCTGTAGCAGAATCAGAAAAGGATCAAGTTAGTTGCTGAGGGTATGAATTACAGGATTCTGTATTCTTTTACAGTCAGTCATCTTGCAAGAAATGATACGAAGTTGAATTGATTTGGAAAAACACCTCTTTCCAAGGTTGTTTCGTTAAACTCACTATAGAGAGACAGTTTTCCCCAAGAGGAAAATGATGAATATGGAGAGAGACATAAAAACAAAACCATTTAGTAGCATTTTTTTTTTAAATTGTGACCACTTCTTGAGTTTACAGAAAATTTGAAATTCATATTGCCAGGATTGGGTGATTTTCATTGAGCAACTGAAGTAGTGCTTAGAAAGGCTTTTACATGTAATGACTAGGATAACTTGCTAGATTCTCCTTCCCAATATTTGTCTTTCATGTTATCACAAGGAGAATTTGGCAGTAGATTAACAGACACAAAGAGCCTGTGAGCCCTTGTTATAATTCTACCTCAATCTTTTTGACATAATTTTATTACAACATCTTTGAGACACTTTAGTATTCATTGACTGTGTAATCAATTGATAATACAGAAAATAGGAAATTAATTTAGCACCTTTTACTTAAAACTATAGGCTTTTTTCAGCCAGTTGATGAAACCCACTAGTTTACTTGAAATAACCAAAACCAACACAAAAAACCCATCCCCATCATATCATTATTTTTGCTTTTACAAAAACCTCTTCTCGGCAAAATTAGTTATACACGTAAGCTAAAACCACAAGTCATGGGCATTTCTACAAGATACCTCATTCACCTTTAGTAGTTCCAGTATGAGAAGATGACAAATTGACCCCTATAAATTGTCTGAATTTCAATTATATTATAATACAGTACAATGTAATCCTGAATCTCTCTTTGCTTTTGTGGTGTTTCTGCTAAGTCAATATAAAAATGCTATGTACAGCTAAGAAAAAAATTAGCAATGTCAGATCTAGTTAATGTCCATACTTCACCCACAGAAAAAGATTGGAGACTCAACGGGGATTTATAGGGATTTCAAAAGCCTATAACTGGACATGTATGAAGCTTATTTAGCATATCCAGAGGGGGGGGGGGGGGGGGGGATATACTGTATGTCTCTTCTGCGGGGAAGGTATGGATACTAATCAGATATTACTAGTTCAAACCGAATGGTACTGACTAACCAACAAAGATTGAATAAAGTCATCTATATTACAGCTGAATATTTTCATGTTTTTTTTTAAGGCAGTGACCTCCTCTCAGGAAAACATTCATACATCTTTTGGCCAAACTTCTGAACAATCTTTTCAGTACCCTTTTGATAAACATCTCTGAGGCTTTTTGTGATGCTTCCATCACGTTGCCCTTGCCAGTTGTACTTGTGGACTGATGTGTTGTCCTTTGTTGGTTGGAAAAATTTTTCCTTCAGGCAGAACCACATGCCTTTCAGCTGATCGGGCATTGCATCTTGTTCTTTGTGCTTGCTGGTCACATGCACATCGAAAGCTTCCTTGTCCGTGTAAGCTTTTCTCACCTGGCCAAACAATTGAACGTTTGCCATGAGTCGCTGACACATCTGTACACTGGTGTGACCTGTAATGTTATAAAACAACAACAATTGTTATTGTTCTAAACAATGATGCATTTGGGGTAAATCTGTTATTATATAAAAAATAACTTTCAGTTGGTGCAAAAATGTGTACTGATATTTGTCACATCAACTGCTTTGGAAAAACCGATCTTTATGGAACAAAAAATGCACCTTATGTTAAGCTGGGGGGGGGGGGCTGGGCATTTGAACTTAGCTGACCAACCAACCCCAGGGCATTTGTGGATGTTCGAAAGAGTTGCTAAACTCTACTATGGGCTATGTCCCTACTATGGGCAAACAGTTGCTGTCAAATCCCCTGCCTATGCCCGGCCTCCCCCCCCAACCCCCCCCCCCCCCCGCAAGCAGCTTAACATAGGTTGGTGCATTTACTTGGCATTAAACTGGGGGAAAAAATTGCATGTGGGAAAATATTCAACAAATTTGTGCAGCACCCAAATATGGTTAAAATGTAATAGTTATCTGTCAGCTACAGCGCATATACATGACAGAATTCCTGCGACATGCGTCAAATGTCAAGATTTGTCAAAAAACTTGTCAATGCAGCACTTTCCCAGTTTTTCTTAAGCTGTAATTTGTTAAAAGTTTGTTGAATATTGAACAATTTTATTATCCTGCTTAATCTTGTGAAATATCGTCTGATTTTTAGCCAACTGTGGCCTTGAGTATCAGGTGATATTGCGTGCGCTTTCATGGAACAATCTGGGAAAAAATATTTGATGGATTAAACAATGTAAATCTACATATTTGTTATGCTGGGATTTACCTGACACATAATTCTTGAGCGGCTGCACTATGTAGGTCTCTACATACTCATCCAGGTCGATGTTGGCCCCCATGTTTCCTTTCATGCTTATGCTGCAGTTCTGTTGCATCATCTTTCTTACAGCTAAAGGCCACTTGGCGATGAAATTGACCACATGAACCAGAGATTCAGTCCAGTAGTTCTTCATGCGGAGTTGGCAAAATATGGGTAATAGAATAAACCATACAGTCTCTCTACTTACACCATTTCCATACTTGGTGGCACTGCAATAGAGATCTAGCAGTGGTGCATACAAGGTGATCAGTTCTGAATGGTAACGAAATGATTCATCCTCTGTTGTTCCATCATGTAGCCACTTCTTGAAGGCATCCAAAAGCACATCATTGTGTGATCCGCAGCGACGCAAGGATGCCTTTAGGTCAGACTCTGAAGGGAAATAGCTTGACTTTTTAAATTCTTGAACAGCTGCAAGGCCATAAGCTATTCCCCCATCGCGTACTGCTTCTTTGATGCGACTCAAATTTTGTTCTTGAAATTTCTTTTTACCGAAGGCCTCCTGTGTAACTTTTGGCCGTTTCATGACAGTGTGAATGATGTAATGAAAACCTCCATTGCCCATCACTTTAAAACAAGTTTCACAAAGATATCCCTTAGTGTGCATGTCACCTGGAAACTCTGAACACCAACCATATGCTGACATGGAACGATTTCTGACACCCCTGCACACTTTATTTGTTCCATTGTCACCAACAATGATTGTTGGGCATGCTTTGCACATAGACCGATCAAAAGAAAAACCATCACTTTCACCTTCATCAACTTCCACTTCATCATCATCAGCCAAATTTTCACAAGCATGACCTCCCTCAAATCTTTGCCACAACAGGCTGTCTTCCACACTGTCAGGCTCACTTTCAAATAATTTCACAATGTCATTCAGCTCCATTGCCTTGGCAATGTCAAGTGGACTTGGCATCTTTGCAAAAAGTGGGCCAGAGCTTAATGCAAAGTGTTCATGGAGAAGTTTCACCAACTTTTCATTTTTGTTCAGTACAGCCAAGGTGAGAGGTGAAGCACCACACCCTTCTAAACAGTTGACATCAAATCCAACATGTAATAATGTCCTTACCAATGTTTCATTGTTCTCTTCCACGGCAGCATGCATAATTGTTCTGCCAAAGTGGTCTGTAATTGACGTGTCCCATTCACAACGTTTTCCTTCCATCTCATGGAGGAATTGTTCAAAAGCAGAGGAATCTGAGTTGTGTACAGCCTTCCACATTTTCTTTACCACACTGTCATACATTTTGCCAAATTTGCTATCAAGTTTATCAAACATGTTTTTCTTGGATTTTGAAGCAGGCTCAGCACTTTCAACATTTCCACCATCCTCATCATCACCATCATTATCAATCTCATCACATTCTTTGTCTTGATCATCATCAGAAGCAGAAACAAGAAAGGATGAGTCTTCCTCATCAGAATCAGCCTGGTTTGACGCAGCACCTTCAATACTCTTTTCTCGGCTGTCAAGTTGCGACTTCAGCTCCTTCATCTCTAATTTGTGTTTTTCCAAAACTTTCAAAAATTCAAATCTGCCCCGAGCTTCTTTTAAGTCAAATTTTTTTGTGTTTTCATTGAATGGCAGGAAGCAAGTGTCATGGTCGCAGCTGATACTTAATTCCTTACCAAACTCCTCTACAATGGATGCAGTCCCATTAATTGTAGAGTTATCTTCCAGGGACAAAGGCAGTATGACAACATCTGACTTATTTGTGTTTCCAGGTTCAACCATTTCAGGAACTTGAACTGCAAATTTATCCTTTTTCTTCTTCTGCTCATCCAAGTCTTGCTTGCCAAGCCATTCCACAAATTCCTGCTCAGTCATATCCTCAAAGTTTTTGCCGGACATTGGAATGTTGTTCAAGCCCATCTTTAGAAGTTTTAGGAAGAAGCAGTCCTGTGCATCGTTCCAGATCTTCATGTGGTCTAGGTGACTTTCTAGTTAAAGCAATAAAATAATATTGTATATATTTTTTAATAAATGATTAATTTCATTAAGCAAAAAATTCACACTGGTTACTGGTTTTAGTTTTACAACACGTATATGTAACACTTTTTTCTGCTATATATGTAGCTCTAAGATTTAAGTTGAATTAAAGTTTATGTATGACTTGTAAGCTCAATTGCATCATTGAATAATAAACAAAGATCAAATAAGCACATTTATGAAATTTAGCACCGAAAACTAGAGAAGTACATTTTATTGTTTCAAGGTCTAATAGATTGGATCTCAATATATGTAGTAACAAAAGGACAAAGCAACACAATTACTCTATACTGACAACTTATTCAATCTTTAAGGCCCAAGAAAAATATCTACTTACATTTTTACAGGGATGTAGCTAAGAAAGCACTAAGCTGCCTCATCAGCAAACCCAGCTGGCTTATATCTGGCTTTAGCAGCTCTAAAAGTTTACCTAATCATTATCATGTGAAATTTCAGCCAGATTTAAGTTCTCTCTGAGCTGGTGAAATTAACCAGCAGCCATCCCTTAGCAACATCCCTGTTGTTAACTATATCAGTATATAAACAAGAGAATAGGTTATGAGAATTGATAAAATGATCACTTAAGATGAAAGACTTTGATTGTTTACAAATTATCCAACTAATACTAGAAAAACTTGTATGGAAATAAATAAAACAAATTTGTGTTTTAATACTGGGGCTGTAGGGATAAAGATCTCACCTAATAACACATCTTCAGCTACCAATTCTTTAACAGGACGTTGTGGCTGAGTACAGGTCTCTTCTGTTTGGAAAAGGTCTTCTATCCCTTCCAAATTGGGTACAAGAGCTCCACGTCCCGTGAAATTCCACATCTTTGGCCCAAGAGATTTGATGAGTCGGTCATGTCTGTGTTTTCCTCTGTACATGTTAATGTTATCCATCAACAGGATGACTGGTGTTTCCACAGGAAACTTGTTGTCGATGATTTTGGAAAAGTTGGTCAGCCTTTCATCAAGAAAATTCATGCTAATGGATAAGAAAAAAGAAAAGACAAATAGTTATATATTTGACAGCTACTTAAAATAAAATAAAAATTCTGATGTGAAAAACCTAATTTAATAACTAGTTACAATTAAGGTAAATTTGATTCAATGCCAATGTACTGTATTCACATTAATCCCACCCTGGGAGCCCACAACAGTTTTAAGCAAAAAGGTAACAAAAGCAAATTAATTGAAATCACCACGAATATCTTCAATCTACAAAATGACAGTATTTTCTTTCTTAAGCTTCAGTTAAATCTAGTGATTTAACTTTCCAAGTGAAATGTTCATGTACTGTAGCACCCATTATTCAGATTTTTCACTTAAATCATTTTGCACTACTAGACTGTACTTGATTTCACAAATCAAAGAGTTCCTATTGGTAAGATCAGAAACCCACAAGGATTGAAACACGTAACTCACTATGTTTTGCATTGTACAAAGCGTTTGCACATTCGTTTAAGTACCATATTTGGAAAATCACGAGAAACATTTAACCAATCAAAAGAACTAAATTTGGATTAAATTGGATGGCGTAATCTTGTTTTTAAACAAGCTAGCTTGGTTGAATAAAGTTAAATTTGGTTAAATTCTTCTTGAACTAGTCTGGAGAACTTTGCTTCAATACACTTAATGTATTTCTTTAGTTCCTGTAAGAAATTTACGGCGTTTAGGTCTAAATTAAAGCAACTCACCAGAAAACCAAAAATTATGTTGCATGTGTCATTACGTGTATAAAGCATTCCCATACAAATTCTTTGTGTTTCCAAATATGGTACCTAGCAAAAGGAATATTCAATCGCTGCGTGTGCGTGTTACCGTTTCAACCCTAATGGGTTTCTGGTAACTAAAGATAACATTATATTGTGTTAATTATGAGCAACAACTTACATGGTATCCCAGTGAAGAGAAAGACCAATTGCATTCAACATATTGATGAATTGTTTGCCTCCTCCATAACTGATGCACAGCAAGCCAAACAGGAGTGGAAATTCGGAAGAAGTTTTAGATGACCTTATATTCAACAGGGCAGCTAGGGCATGTGATGCACATTTGAACTTGTATTTGTTCGTTTTCATAACATTTCTCTCAGGCTTTGAACTGCCAACCAAACTGTCCAGGATGCTGTTGATTAATGGGCAGTGGTCCTGAATATTTGCTACAAAACCATTAATCCTGTCTGGTGTTATGAGATCATGCCTTGAGGCAATGTCACCACTTCTAAAATTCTCTGCACCATGGGAGGTAAGGTGATGGATCTCCTCTTGCAAATGCCGCTTTTGCTGGTCATCTAGAACATCAGTTGCTCTCTCGTTGAGCCTTTTGATCTCTTTCTCGTACAATGTTATTAATCCACCCACATAACGATCTCGTTCACAAGCTTCTTTGGCATACTGGGTTACCAATGACAATAGATCGCTCTCCTGCAGACCTTCAATCAGTTGTAGCCATATCTGTCTCATTACCTCTTCGCTCGCCTGGATCTGCCTTTTCATTGCTATTATCTCATCTGGAAGGGAAAAAAAAGAAAAAAATTTATTAATCAAACAAAGTCAACCTCTAGAGAATTTTACATGTGGATCTGTTGAGCTGTTATGCTGGTTTGAAATTGTTTAAATCAACACTAAATTCAAATTTTGAAACCATATGATTAAAACACTTGTAATATAATGATATATCAGTGATGTAATATTATTTTGCACAACAGTCAAGAGCTTGAATCATATTTACCTGGATCATCATCAAGGGTCATTGTGTATCCCAAAGAATCGAACCTTGTTTTAACTGAAACATTGACATATTTATATCTTTTCTACATTAAGGAATATAACATGAGTAAAAAACTATAATAATTTAAAAAAAAACTACAAATGTATATCTATGATACTAACTGGTGTGAGCGCCTCTATGCAGGGTCATTGAGTATGTTAAACTTTAACTTTTCATGAAAATATCCTAATTGATTTAAACAGTCTGTGTTCATGAATTGACTACTATAAAGGCCATAATTTCTAATAGATAGGTACTAGACTA
The DNA here is from genome assembly GCF_052425735.1 of Oculina patagonica. Taxonomy (NCBI): domain Eukaryota; kingdom Metazoa; phylum Cnidaria; class Anthozoa; order Scleractinia; family Oculinidae; genus Oculina; species Oculina patagonica. Next base: position 10,652 of record NW_027558316.1, read on the forward strand.
TCTTTAAAAAGAAAAGGATACGTCCGACACCCTTTTTTCCTTATTCTTCTCAAATCGGAGCTTGGAAACACAGCTTTTACAGCTCTTGATAAGAGGCTCTTGTCTCCCTCAGTGAGATCAAGATAGTCCAACAGCACAGCTTGGTCAGTACTGGACCCTTCTTTCTCTTCAAACCCTTCTGTAATCCGCAAATATAAGTCATCATGTCTTGAACTTATCTCTCGAGAATTAAGAGACCTCTCTGAAAAAGAAAAACTTATGTAAGCTGAACGAAGAAACAGTAATTCATGTATTCTAATTCTTTATAAGAACATCCGCCTTATAAATAAAAAAATTACTACATGTACCTATCTGCCTTCTTTTTGTGGTTGGTAAGCTCTGAGATTTCGATCTAGGTGTAAGGTCGTGCTTCTGTGTTAAATCGGAAAGGCGTCTTGAGCAAGAAGGTCTCGCTTCTTTCACAGGAGTACTTGTCAATTGTTCGGTGGATTTACCTTTAAGAGAAAGAAAATATATGTAATAAACAATACTTCGTGCTGTGTTAAGCCATATTTTACAACAGGCAGCACATTTTACATAAAATTAAGACTTACCTGATATCGTCAATTCGTCAAATGATTCTTCGAGTACTTCAAGTTCGTATGAATCTTCACACATATCATCTTCGACTTCGGTGGCAGCCATAAGTGCCGAATTATCACGTATAACGAAGCATTGATCGATCTACATATCAATCACATCGTATTCTTGGATGAACTAGTGGAATTGTACACTTTTAAGGCTCAAAAACGTCGAAAAAAAGAGGATGCCAAGAAAACGACAAAATTGCCAAGAAATCAACACGTTTTCTCGCAGGCGTCTCGCTCCCTTTCCTTCTCCTTCCCGTGGTCCCTCGCGCTTCGCGCTCGGCACCAGTCACTCGCGCTTCGCGCTCGCTTTGTTCTTTGTCGGAGAAAGAAAATCGAGGCGCCTGAGGAGGAGGCAG
>NW_027558317.1:0-11635 GCF_052425735.1 Oculina patagonica
TGGTCAACACACGTCGCTCCGTTTAAACACGGATTACTGGAACATTCGTTGATATCTGCACGAAAATACTTATGTGAGTTATTCTGGAAGGCCTTCTCAAATCCCTGCTTGCAATCGTGTTTTTACCCTATAACAACTTTATGGATTAACAAAGAACATGTAGCATTCTAATCAATGGCTGCGGTCACATCTAGACTGCTAACTATAGTTATGACGGCGTTAACTATAGTTAGCTATTTCGGTAATGTGACCGCTTCTCTGTTCGCCTTAACTATAGTTAGAAAATTTACGCCTCGCTGATCCAAAACAATACAGACTAACTATAGTTATACCCAAGCAAGGTTCATGGGTTAGTCTTAAGTTTACAAACGAAAATTAAAGCCAATCAGAATGCGACAATTCTTTTCGCACGTGCGAGATGAACATAAATATGCAAAACAAAGCGTCAAGGGAAGGAAAACAAGAAAAACAACATGCCAAGAAATTACATATCATCAATGTTAGCAAAAATAAAGCTTGAATTCTTCCGTTTCTAGCATCCTTACTTCATTTTATTTTCTTCAACGCCGAAATGCCGTGCAAAAATAGAAAAAATAGAGGAACAACTGGACACAAATAAACAACAAGGGCTGTCATGAACTAATTTAAATACCAAATTATTCACAACCTAATCAGAACTAACTATAGTTAACTGCATTGGTGTGACCGCAAAGACGACAGAAAGCACTAACTATAGTTAGGTATGACGTCGTGTAACTTGAGACTAACTAAAGTTAAACTTTAGTTACGTCGTAGATGTGACCGCAGCCAATAGCTTCTGGTTCTCGTTTCCCACGCGGCTACTTTTGTACATTTCAACCAAATTCCACTTTGCTTGGTAAAGTTTGAGGGAGACTGGTTACGAAACTGGGCGTACCTCCTAGTTTTCTAACCAGTCTCCCCTTACTAACTATGGTGGGCATAGAAGACCTGGGAACAAGACAGGGACAATTCATAGAATGGTTACGTCGACAACAAGATGGTGTACGTAGTGGCTGTTGTGTTCTTCTAAACCTACAAAATAGCGCATCTAATGTGCGCGGCGTACTGTCGTGAATTGTCCAATTTGCAATTAAAATTACCTATCAGCAAATATATTATTATTTCATGCTAATGGGTATTGCAGTCATGTTTGCAATGTTAAATGAGTAATCAAAAAGAGAGAACTTTCTAGTGTCACAGTGGACTCCAGCAAATTCAGCCAGACAGTTACAAACATATGCGTTAACCTGGTCAAAACACGTCGCTCCGTTAAAACATGGATCACTGGCACATTCGTTTATATCTGCGTGAAATTAAAGCATTAAAAAATTGATATGCGTTAAAAGTCGTTTAGTCTGCACCGTTTTAAGATATGGGTTGATTTTAGGTCAGAGCGCAGGTATTGAGACATGTAGTCTGCAGCTTTTGTGTTGTATTATCTTTTTTGTATCCTTTCTTAGAATGTAGATGCATGTTGCTAGAACTTGCCGAGTCTTCTTCGCAAAACTCTCAAATGAAGTCCAGAGTTAAAGTGGATGACAACGGTTTTCAGCATTTTTCAGCTCGTATACTTTGATGGGTCAGTATTACAAATCTTTATCTGTTGCTGCTACAATGATTGTATCAAAAAAAATGCCCAATCATTGATAAACAAATTGTTGTTATTTTCTCAGTGTTGGCATCACTGGTTTACCATAACAGCAGTATGACTTGTTAAAAACACACTTACTTAAAGCTTTAAGTGCGTATAACGTATTCAAAAAAACTGAAAGGAGCTCTTTGACCCCCATTTATTATCATTGAGAAATAAACATCATGTTCAGATAGGCGTTTTTGCAAAGTTTAAAAAGTTCCTGAAAGCGGTTTCAGAGCCACCTTATTTTTTTAAAACATTACGAATACTTTAAAGGGACTGTGTCACGGCTGAGTTAAGATTAGTTTATTAAGTTTTGCCAAATACTCGCTATGAAACGTAATGCTTGCAAAGAAATTACATCTTTGGACCGAAATGACATAGCTTCATTGCATCCAAATGTATCTCCTGAGCGTAATAATTAAAAGTAACAAGCAACGAGATTAACTTTGAAAACTGTTCAGCCCAACAATATTTCGAAACCCCATATCGCAATCCGTTTCAATCTTCCTCAATTTTGCCCTCCGTACCTTCGTTTGTATTTGAAATGTTCCTTCGCTGTTTCAAAGAGTTATTTTCATATTTCACCGAAATTTATTGTCATTTCCTATGCCTAAATTTGGCTTAAATCCGTGACACAGTCCCTTTAATTTAAGCGGTTAAAATAAGATATCAACCAATCTTCACCACTACGTCATTACAAATGAATTTCAGTTTATTTCCGATAAGTCCAGGAGCTCCTGACAAGACCAATAATATGCGAGCGAAAATGTTTACATGAAACTTACATCTGAATTAAAAGAAAACCAGCGAGCGACAAAAGTATTTTAGAAACCAGCACATAAAAAAGTCCTCGGATCATTCCAGTGACAAATAAATTATTTTGAATCCGGCGGTAACTTGAAAACTGCAAGAAAATAACTTGAAAGAAAAATATTGAAACAAACAAACAACCCTGAGCTTTCCAGCAGCGAAAATAACTGTGAACCGAACGGCAAATCGAAATAACTTTGATCCCATCACGAATAAAAACTCTGAAAGAACTACCGAGTAAAATAATTTCAATCGGCAGCATCATAACTAGACCTGGTGAAAATAGTTTTAATTCCAGCGGCAGAATGAATAACTTCGAAACCAACAACAAAGAATCCTTAACTCACGAGAAAAACTGAAAAATAAAATAAATAAATGCCAAGCCATAAGCTCAGCGACGTTAATTCGCAAGCCGCTTTAATTTCAACAAACTGGCGGGATTACAGTCATATTTTTGTCAATTTTGGTGAAATTTGTAAGAATTTTAATTTTAATCTCAAAACACTCTTAAAACTATAGTTGTACTTTCCTCATGGATTAAAGAACGAGGTATATTCATGTGTCAGTTTATGTTTTACTCACTGCGTAGTGTAAAATGTGAGTGTTTTGACTGAAGTGCAATTGTTTTGGCTCATGGATTAAAGAACGAGGTATATTCATGTGTCAGTTTATGTTTTACTCACTGCGTAGTGTAAAATGTGAGTGTTTTGACTGAAGTGCAATTGTTTCGGCTCATGGATTAAAGAACGAGGTATATTCATGTGTCAGTTTATGTTTTACTCACTGCGTACCGCGTAGCCAGCACATAACATGTGTTAAACGCAATTGTTTCGGCTCATGGATTAAAGAACGAGGTATATTCTTGTGTCAATTTATGTTTTACTCACTGCGTACCGCGTACCGCGTAGCCAGCCCATATGATTGCTTGGCCATTTTGAATTCATTTGTTCGTTTAATTAATTTAATTTTTATTAAAATTAATTATTTTCTGCGTACCGCGTAGCGGCTACGTGGAATTTAGTTTAAGTGGCGGGGTATTCTGCAGTTAAGCCGGTCGTTCGTAGCGTGTTGTCGTCTTCATTATGTCTAAGGGAAGCCGTGTTGGGTCCAAATCGGCTGTTGTAAGAAGGAGTAAGAGAAAAAAGCGTTCAGGTTTTCTTGGAACACCCAAATGGAGGAAAGACGAGGAGAGAAAACGGCCGAAATCGGCAACTGAAATCACCTTTGTTGCTGATTGTGATGTCGGAAGCGACAGTGATTGTTCAGATAAACCCCTTCCTGTAAAGTCTTCATCAAAACGAAAAATATAGGACATTGAATCGTCCTCCTCCGGACATAGGAAGTCTAGAAGATTTAATTCAAAGAGTTCATGCATTCAGCGGAAATTGAATTGTTCAGGTTAGCAATTAAAACCATTAGGGGATGTTTTAGCTGCTCACAGTTTCAGTCGGTTGAATTATTATTGTTTGAGTTGGAAAGTTTTAGACTAGATTTTATTGCTAAAATATTTCTATTGAGATAAAAATAAGATAAAGAGAGGCATAAGTATTGTCCCTCAAATTCATGGTGCTCTTACAAAAGGACTGGGAAACCAATTGTAAACAAGGGCCTCCATCTTGATCCTGTCTTTGTAGAACACTTGAAGCATGTGTACCACTGCTTATCAGATGAAAAGCTTTTGAAGAGGTGTCTGCCAGGACACACTCAAAACCCAAATGAATGTATCAATTCCTTGGTTTGGATACGATGCCCTAAGCATAAGTGGTTTGGAAGAAAGCGCGTAGAAATGGTAGCAATCTCTGCAACATTGCATTTCTGCTCTGGTATAAAAGCCAAGCACAGGGTCATGGAACTTTCTGGAATGGGGAGTACAAACTATGTATGCCAGCCAGAAAAGAGACATTCAAAGAGTGAAGAAAGCTGAAAAAAGATCATCAGAGCTATTCAAAAGAAAAAGACGAGCTACAAAGAAGGTCTCTGTGAGGATCGAGGAAGCTCGTATTCAAGGGGAAGGGACCACATATGGGGCTGGCGCCTTCTAATGCAGCAAATGGACATGTGAATGACTCACATATCACAGTTTTGTTTGTATTTACTTCTTAAGACAGCATCTTATCAGAAACTACAGTGCTTCTAATGATGTTGATGAAAAAACTTTTTACTTTGACATTGGACACTTTTAACTTCAATTTCTCAAAACTAGTGTTTTTCGTGACTGGGGAACTGCCCCGGCTAATATTTGCAAGAGGTTTTGAGCTATTGACTTCATTTTTTCAGCAGATGTTCCTTGTATTTATATCTACAGGATGAGTGATTTAGTTTTTGGTCTACCTAAATTAATTATGAATGGTAAAAATTACACCTAAACTGTAAGTTTCCTAGTTACCATGGCAACATGATTGACATTTTATGAATTCCAAATCACTCATCCTACATTTAGACTATAGGTGGACATACTGGAATTGGTTGTTTTTCAATTAGTTTTAATGCATTCTCCTATGAAATTGGGGCAGCAGAGTACTGTGATGTGCAGTACTGTAAGTACTCCGTTAATTATTACCAGGAGAATGATTGACAGGTGGACAACTGATGCATTTTCAGAAACCTCAGGTTGTCATTGTTCTGGGCCAGTGCTCTTTATTTTGTTCTAGTGAATTATATTTGGTTGATCTGACATCGTATATTGTGCCCAAATTGTACGAAAATCTGACTGTAATCCCGCCTTAATATTGTTTGTTTTAACTTCTTGCTCTAATTTGCCAACTTTTGTTAGGTAGCCGAGTTTAAAGTCTTTAGTATTACTGAAAAATTGCAACCCTGTAATTTAAAACGGTCTTTTGAATTCCCATTAAGAAAAACTGAATAACGAAGGTTAACAAGCTCTACAAAATACACTGAAATCTACATCGTCTCTCGCTGAGCGATTCTTGCTGTGTGGCCATTCAATAGCCATTTCACATGCTGAGTTTAAAGGGGCTCGTCACGAGCATTTCGCATGGTCGAACCTGTCTTGAGAGTACGTGGTAATAAAATGCAACCTAACCCATGAACATCTAAAGGAAGATGTAACCTTAATTTGCAGATAGAAGTCAAGCAACAGCTATAAATATCGATTTTGTGAAGACGCGTGGGAACAACTTGTAAAGTAAAGCCTTAAGTTTTCGAATTGCAATCCATTTCCATCTGAGCCATCTGCAGCCACAGACGCTTGTTAACAGTTTTAGTGCTTTTTTATATGGTAATTTTCAATTAGAGTGGAGCATTATTTTTCCGTTTCCTGTGACGCAATTATAAATTTTGAGCTTTTCAAAAATTCTGCTAAAATTATTGGTTACTATCAGAAACCCATAAGGGTTGAAACGTGTAACGCGCGCGCGCAGCGTTTGAATATTCATTTTGCTAAGTACCATATTTGGAAACACGAAGAATTTGTACGCGAATGCTTTATACAGGAAATGATACACGCAACACAATTTTTGGTTTTGCGGTAAGTTGCTTGAATTTCGACCTAAACGCCGTAAATTTCTTACAGAAACTGAAGAAATACATTAAGTGTATCGAAGCGAAGTTTTCCAGACTACTCCAAGAAGATGAAACAGGAGAATTTAACCAAATTTGACTTTGTTCAACAAAGCTTGTTCAAAAACAAGATTACGCCATCGAGCGCGAGCTAGCGCGCGCTGTGAATTTAATCCAAATATGGTTGTCGTAATTTTCCAAATATGGTACTTAAAATAAACGAATGTGCAAACGCTTTGTACAATGCGAATCATAGGGAGTTACACGTTTCAACCCTTATGGGTTTTGTTACTATTCAATTATGACGTGTAAAGCGAAGTAGCCCCATGAACTATCTCACCTGTTTCACAAAGCCTTCCTGTGTAGCCGGGAACACAATCACAATGGTATTCATTTTCACCATAATTCGGAACACACTTTGCACCGTTTTGACATGGAAAGCTTGAGCATGGCGTCTGTACATGTGGAAAAAAGTTCAAGTTCTAAATACTTATTCTTTTCTTGAAAAAGAAATAAAACCAATTCCTGCATAACTAGCTTATTTTGCCCCTCGGCTTTCAACTTTCCTTAAACACTGCTCTTTGTTTTAATTCAAATAAACTATATATAATTAATTACCAAAGCAATTATGACTACTTATTTTGGATTTACTAGTCTGTAAAGACTGCAAGCAGACTTCTAACAAGTTTTGTTGGACGTCAAATAGAGTGTCCAAGCTTAACTTGAAACCAACAAACAAAGCACAACTCTCTCAATTTTTTCTTATTTGATAAAAAAAGAAAAAATACATTTAGAGTACATCAATGTATGGCCATTATATTATCGAATTGCAGCGGAAACACTCGAGGTTCTACACTTCGTTTTTTAGCTTGGCTTACCCATGACGTCTATTTCAAAGCAAGAAAAAATGTTTTTAACCATACTTTTAGTCATGATCACTGTTCATTTACACTTAAAGTCGGTTTAACACGACACGATTTGGCCCAGATTTGATAAGAAAATGAGCGCGCAGTTAAAGTCTGTTGCAGTGCCACAATTTTTAGAAATCGGGCCGATTTCCATCATCGGGTAATTCCGGCAATATGGCAAAGAAAATCGGACCGACGAGTCGCAGCGTGTAAACCGGGCTTTATCTGAAAAAAAAAATTGCAGTTTTTCGGGAAGCTATATCAAATTAACTTAAACCAAAGATCTGCAATCGGGAAGGCATTGCAACCTTTCTTTTTTTGTTAAAACATTACGATTCGAATGTGCTACACGTCATCTCCCAGCATACGACGTGTAACAACCGAAATGAGAGCTTTCTTTTGGTACTGCTTGATAAAGATTACTTATTTACAAAACTCAATGTGTTTTACCTTGATGCTGTAATGGTGGTATTCCTGTGAGCTGACAAGCTGGCCTGGGTTTGCAGAATACTTGTCTTCGTTTAACAACTCACATCGGTATTTTCCATCTGAACGAGGAGACGAGGCGACGTTAAACGAAGAACATGGCGGATTGTTAACACAGCTCAGAGCGCACTCACTGTAGTTGCTGACAAGAGTAGATGAACCAACTGATACTTGAAGACGATGAAACTTGTCAACTGCAAAGTTGCCGTACGATATTCGATTTCCCTGTACATGTACGTCTCGCTCTAAACCACGGCTGCCGTCAAGTTGACTTTGGTTTTCTTTTGGCGAGATTAAGAGAAGAAGAAAAAAGCCCAAAAAATCACGCATTAGTGTTTTAAGGAACTCCCGTTTAAGTTCCATTTTCCTCTGTTATGACAGTTCTAATCGATCCTAAAGACAACGAGATTTCAAAATATTTCTCCGAAAAGCAATCTAAAGCCTTCAACACAACCATATAGCACCTGCGCTCGGTTTGATATGGGAAAATATTTCATTCCTTGCTACCTAAATAATTTCAGGTTAAATTAAAATTATGCTTAATCCTTGAATGTGATTGGTTATTCAAAGGCTCTATTTGGGGACAAGTAGGGCGTTATAAGCCTCATGCCTGAGTAATTAGGACTTACGCGTCTTCACTCAGCGTGCGTGAAGTTTGCGACGTCGAGGATAAGGTTTAATGAAAGTTAAAGAATTAATTTCTCTAAAGAGTCCCGTTATTCTCTACATCTGTTCAGTGTGTCTGCTGGTTAAAGAACCCCCTCAAGCTGAATATGTAGAAAGCATTCAATTTCGAAACTTCACTAAAGTCCGTTCTGAAGAAAACACACAGTATTTTATCATTTTACATTGTTGTTTTTTAGGGAAAAATGTACGTGCAAGAGTAATAATGTACATGCAGAGCTATTGTTCTGCTAATTAAGCCGTTTGTTTGGAAACGTTCACGTTGTCGTTCAGCTGTCGCGGTTTGCTAAATTCCCTGTAACAATTAGACAACGAAACCGAGTAATTAATTGACTATCGCTCATAAAAAACCAGGGTGAGTAATAGAATGTGTTTTAGTAGACATTCTAAAGGCCAGGATTGCAGTCCAAAACCGCACTTCCGTGTAATAAAAGACTAGAAGACTCAGTAAGTTCTCTATGAATAGTCAACGAGGGACAGTCTTGTTGTAGTAATGATGATGATGATGATGATGATGATGATGATAATTTGTTAATGTGTCCGTTGCTTAGCATCATTGCAGACATCTTTGCGAGTGCAAATAAATGCGGATATTATCAATGGTGTGTAAAATAAAAAAAGTTGCTCGCAGTTTTGTTTGCAATTTAAACAATATTAAAAAGTTTAAGACAAAACAAAATTTATGCCAAGCATTATAATCAGTGTTTCTACATTTTGTAATATTGATATAGACGCTGTTTTGTTTAAAGGAGCTTTGTCACGGGGTTAGATGGATAGATAGACAACTTTATTTAGAGAGGGTAGCGCGTAACGGAAAAAATTCTGATAAACCTGTGGCCCTCTGTGGCCCTCTGTGGCCCTCTGTGGGGGTCTTGCAGATTTTTGGTCTAAACTGTTTTGAATTTAATAGTAGGCAACTAAACCCATAAAAATATCTTTGAACATCTAAAGGAAGATATATCCTTAATTTTCGGATAGAAATCAACCTACGGCTATAAATATCGATTTTTTGATGACGCGTTGAAACAACGTGAAAACGTTTGCCTGACATTTTCAAGTTGCAATCCGTTTACATCCATGCCATCCGCAGCCAAAGATGCTCGTTAACAGTTTCATTGCTGTAATATATCAAATTTTAATATAAATGGACCATTATTTTTAGGTTTTCTGCGACACAAATATAAATTATGGCTGTTCAAAAATCTGGTAAAATCCGTGACATAGTCCCTTTAAGGAGATCATGATGTCGGTGGAGCCTAACTGTATACAATTATCAGTACTTGAAGATGAGTGTAATTTGGGAACATCAGGAGTGAGCACTGCGTATTACTAATAGACCTTTTTGGGAGTTTTGCCCCATTACAGACCATCTGATGATACTCTTGAGAATTTTTGCTTTCAAATTTTCAAATAGTCGCGTGTATATGCATGAATAAATTTTATGTGGATAAAAGGAAAATTCTCTAGAGAACATCACGTGGTCTGTAATGGGAAAACAAACCGCCCAAGCGAAAAAGGTCTATTCCCAGTGAAATTCGTCAGTTCCTTTCGGGTCACGTGGAGAAGGCATTCTTAAAGCCGGCGTCGTTACTGAAACAAGGTCAAGGACTGCAAAAACGGCGAACTTGCAGGATTTATACACCTTATTTTAAAATGACAGAAAATACATTATTCTTTTGTCTTTATGAAAATTGGTCCTCGTGGCCGCGATCGTATCTGCAGAATTTAAAAGAATCGTTCCCTTAAAACGAGGCCATAAGGGTCAATTAACATGTAGACAAAAGAATAATGTTTTTTCGCCATTTTGGAATAAGGTATATTGCTTAAGGTGTATTGCTTACCTTACCTTGTTCATACAGTCGCTTCAGAGCTAACCTCGCTTTCTGGATTGGTTATTTTAAGTTTCTCTTTGATACAATTTCTCTTTTATTGCTTTTACAATTTTACAAAGTTTTAAAGTTCTCATTCAAAATGAATTTATGACACACCCAACACAACAAGATTTCACGTATTTATCTACTGGATCGATTACATCTCTTTGCTTTCAATCTAATAAACTCAAAATTATTGTAACATCACGTCTTTTTGTCAAATAACATATATAGCACGTTTACAACTTTATTATTCAACAAATTGCCAGTGTCCATATGTGGTCACGAAGTCCTTCTTATTTGTGACTAGATATCCTACAATACATAATGTTTTTTTCCCCACAAGTTTTATAACATGCACATTAATTATTTAAATGCGTCTTCCTCGTAAAGTATTGTGATATCAGCGGTTTAAGCTGGTGTTATGTTGACTATAGTTATAAATAAATGTAACGTGGAATTGCCAATTACTTGGCTCAGAAAGCCCGAAAATGACTTTTCATTTTACTCTAATAAGGGGTGCAGTGGCTACATTGATGGCTAAATAAATTATTACGTTGGGCTTCGGATCCGTATACATCCTGCTTCGATCCCTACTCGCATAATGCCGCAATCTGCCAAGAAGTATAAGTGGATCACAGGTTGATTGTTCGGGCACACTGAACAGTTACTGAGCAATTACGTCACACTGCTGACGTAATGGATGGGAACGTACTGATTAAAAACATATTAAATTAAGATAATGAAGATGGTCAAAAAGGGAGGGGGGATGATGGAACCCAATTAAGCTTTTCCTTCTTTTAACGCGTAGCGAAATCATTTTGAATTGAGTAGAAAGCCCTTAGCTTACTCTCCAAATGACATAAGTTTTGTAAGCTGTGACGTCATTTGACGACACATGACGTCATTAGAACCGCCACCTTAAGGACATATAATTTTGTGACAGAGAACGTTTGTTTCTTTGAATTTTAATCATAAAGAGCAATTATTATCTTGGATATGCCGCGCAATCTTGGATTTCACCATTTTCTTAGGAAGTCAGAAAATAACGAAAATTGACACAAAATCAAGCCAAAAAATGCTTATGGAATATAAAATTAAATAAATCGTACAATTTTGTTTTATAAAACTCGAAAAAAAAAAAAGTCAAATTCAAAATGGCGATTTTTGGCCAGACCTGCTTGTAATTATGACGTTGCCATTGCAACGTCAAAAAACATCCGACACATGATTAACATATCAAAATTTCCGAAAGAAATGAATGAACAGCTACTGAGAATTTCACCATTATGGAGTAAATCCTCTTTTTAAAATTTCAAAAATGCCTCAAGGGGTACCCCCTGTACGTCCGAGGGTTAAAAGACATTCGTTTTTGGTTGGGCAATCCTAAATTGCGACACACGGCCGACATATTAGATCTGTGTTGTTTGGAAATCGCATCCCAGTAAACAATGCCTAAGGCACGATACTTGGGAATAACATGGCAAAATAACTGTGCCACTTTTAGTGAAGGTTCATTTCTGAGCGGCAAGCCAAAAATTGAGAACGTCACTCTTCCCGTGCTAATTTACTGAACAGCAACTTAGATATTTGTACTAAAACCAGGAACACCGGAACACTGGAACACCCCAAAACAGCCAGGAACACTCTTCCAAAAGCTCACCCTAACCACCAAAAACTAACTAAACCACAAATTGCTG
>NW_027558318.1:0-11639 GCF_052425735.1 Oculina patagonica
CATTAAGCGGCCAGCAAATTATCTTTTCAAGCGAAATGGTGACAGATGAGATATATCGTCCGTGAAATATCTTGAGCTAAGACCTAAGAAACTTGTCAACGATGTTTTGCATATTTTTCTGTATATTATAAACCCGAAGAAATACTGTACATTTCAACTACGTGCCCACTGTGTTGGACCTAGAACTATGCATGGCCTGGAAATGCACTTGCTGTTTTGTTACAATGAATTTTGGATTTATCTTCATATATGATCACTTTTTAAAAGCATTTTGCTATGTAGAGTCAATAAAATCATGTTTACTGCCATACCTATCCAAATTATATTGTACCTCTATTAAGCGGCCACTTTTCAAAGTCCCGAGGGTGGCCGCTTAATAGAGGTCGGACTGTATTGTTAATTCCTAACCAAGAACTTTTTTTAATATTACCGGTAAACAGCAAAATCGATTTTGTTGCTGTCGTTTTTTAAGTTCCTTAGTCTCATGACTTACCCACGATAACTGACTGACTGATTTTGCGGTAGCGACCATCTATGCGGTAGAGACTGTGATATGAATCGCCCATCAAGTTTTCAATCACATGACCAACCACTTTCATGTCCAGTTCTTTCACATGTCTCTTTCTCTGAAAATAAAAGAGAGAAAAATTAGTTATTTTCAAACGTTGAGAACTTTGCTTGCGTGTCTCAGTGACTGTGATATGAATCGCCCATCAAGTTTTCAATCACATGACCAACCACTTTCATGTCCAGTTCTTTCACATGTCTCTTTCTCTGAAAATAAAAGAGAGAAAAATTAGTTATTTTCAAACGTTGAGAACTTTGCTTGCTTGTCTCAAAGACCTCGGCTGAAAACGAAAAAGACTTTGGAAGATCGCGCGTTTTTGATAGCTGCCCCATTCATATGGAACAGTCTTCCTCTGCCAATAAGACAGGAAACATCCATCGAGTCTTTGAAACGTTCTGTCAAAACATATTTATTTAGAAAGGCTTTTAGTTAGATTTGTTATTCATTTGATTTAATATTGTGATTCTTAAATTTTACTTTTTACTACCTTTCACTATTACTCTGGAAATTTTAATATGTAAATAGTGTAATTTTAAAAAAATCGTAGAAAGAGGAGGTCAAAAGATGAGCTCAAGGTTGATGAAAGATCCCTGGGCAGGGCCGTGCAACAGAGCAGACTGTCTAGTGTGTCGCAGCGCGGAGACAAGGCCCGACAGGAAGAGAGGAGGACCATGCTCGCGAAATAGCTGCTGCTACCTGATAGAATGCCGCGACTGTAAGACCAAGGGGCCAGACACCATCCCCGACAGAGCCGACAGCGGCGAAAAGGTGGTAGGCGAAGCTGGTAAGCCGATGGTCTCTTACTACATCGGTGAATCGGCGCGAAATGGATTCACCCGAGCACTAGATCACCAAGACGCGACCAAGAAGCGACAGACAAACAACGCCCTGGGCAAACATGTGATTGACTACCACAACGGCCGGCAGGTGACCTTTGACATGTGGATCACCAGCACCCACAAGGACCCGCTGACCCGGCAGGTGCAGGAGGGAGTCAACATCGTGACGGGACTACCAAAATACTCGGGAATGGAGCAACTACAAATGAACAGTAAACTGGAATATTCGCAGGGAGCCGTCCCCCAGACCAGGACCCAACGAGGAGCAGCACAATGAGTTGCGGAGCAACAACGTTATTTTTGCGACCGGAATGATAGGACTGGCGCGGTTCGCCAAGCATGGAAACGTTCTTATTATTTATTCTTATTCTTATTCTTATTTCAATATTGTATATATACGCAAATACGCACAAAGACAAATCACCAGAGCGTAAGAATAGAACTGCGTACATATCCTAATTAAATACTATTATCCTAAGAAACTCAAACAATAAGACAATTTAGACAGCACCTTAGGGAATCAATGTTCATGTGCTATTTTCTCACTTGCCCAGCATATTTAACGTAGTGACTTATATAATATTCATTATCATGTCCTGAAGAGAACCCTGAAGAGGTTGAAAGTTCTAGACGATGTAAATGTAACTTTTTCACGCTCCAAACGGTTGAAAACAAATAAATCTAGAAGAAAAAGTGTAATTTTAAATTCATTTTTATTGTGTAACTTTTTTAATTTAGTTTAATAATAATTATTGTAATGTGCTTTTGAATATTTTTATAGAAAAAGCGCAATATAAGTTTTAAATATTATTATTAAGTTTTTAAATATTAGTGTTCGCGTGTTTGAGTGTTCGCGCCTTAGTAACCATAATTAAACTTTTTTCAACAGAGCATTTTCACTTTTGGTTTTTGCATTACTATGCTTAGTGGTTGGCTTCAAACACTCGTGCCACTTTTCTGAACCAATCAGAAAAAAACAATCGTGGCTCACTCGCACACGTTTTCCCGCGCTTCGCGCCGGCTTCATGTATTTGTTTCGAGATTTGATTGGTTCACTGGATTGTTTGCCTGCTTTGTAATTGGCTAGAGTGATTACTTGGGTTTTGGTTTCACGACACTCAATTGTAAGCAGTTTTAGAACGCACCAAGAAAAATGTGAAGTTGCAATACAGGAAGGGTAGCTATTCACTGCGCCCACAGATAACCCAATATCGTAATAAACTAATCAGAACTCGTTCAAACGCGGGAAGTCATGTCACCGGCGGCAGCAAGAGCAGGAAAACATGTAAGCGTCGGCTTGCGCGGGAAATAGAACTAGCCGCAACGGCACGGGAAAACACATAAAATGCTAAAGTAGCCTGCGTTGCTGACGGGATTAGAGCTGAAACTCGACTCCTCCCAATTTCCTTGCGGCTCCTCGGTTCCGTCTCTCTACTGTTTGCCATAAACAAAGCAAACGGCACTCGGTCGCAAATCCAGCAAGCTACGCAGGCTAATGCTGGTGCGAATTTAATCCACCCTGGATATTGGCTAGACAAAAATAAATTAGCTCTAATTCGTGTCATTAATGTGAAAAAATACAAAATCAGTCGAACTTGAAGAAATGATTTTCAAGCCGTTTTAAAGCCGCCATCAAGTAAAAGTGCTCCGTGTTCCGCACTCATACACAGACACTAACTCTTTTCAAGGCAAGAAGTTATACAAACCTTTTCATGTTGAAGGAGTCGCTCGATAACGCTGTTTGCAGGAACCTGAAAAAGTTCAACAAGATTTCAAGCCGAGGCTAGTAAGTTCAACCACGACTATTTGTAAGTGAATAATAATGCAAAAACTGGTTTAGCACATTATATTTGAAAAGGTGAACAGGCGGTTGGCAAGCAAAGAAAATTTAAACAGTTTTCGTAAATCTTTCCATTGAAATTTAACAAAGCTCGACGTGTTTATTGATGCGTGTGGTTATAAATGAAGAGACGGCTGTGACAGTTACTTACCCTTTCATATAACTGACAGAGGATTTGTGGGGTGAGAAACTCTCTCATGCTAAGACCATTCTGTAGAAAGAGTTCCACAAAACCTGTCTTGTCGTCGAGTAAAGCGGCCAGCATTGGATTAGACAGGGCCTCCGTCTACATAAATATAAAAACATAACCATTTGTAACGTAGCGCCTAGCCAGACCACGCGTACACAATGTTACTTCTTGAGTGAGTTTAATTAGGACGGTATTGGAACATCGCGCTGTAAACTTTTGAGAGAAAAAGAAAACTGCTCAGTTGCAGTACGACCAAGGATTGGCAAAATACAAAGATAACATTGTCAGGTACGGCGGAGCAATTTTCCAAGTGCGGGGGGGGGGGGGGGGGGGCTGACTAGTGACTTGAAGTGGGGGGCTTAAAAGACTCTTCTCTTAGTAAGTCTTTATTTTTTTTTCGGTAATTCTGGGGGGGCTCCCAGCACCCCCACCCCCGGCTCCGCCGTGCCTGATTTTTAGACACTGCAAGAAGCCTCGAATTTTTCCCTACTGAAACGCAGCCCAGCCGACGAGCGTGTGAGCGGAGAAGTTTGCTCCGTTCAGTCGATCATGATCAGAGACAGCTTGCAGACTGATGTTCATCGGTGATGCAACGGTGATCAAGAATACAACAACAAACAGAACAACAACACACAACAAAAACTTTATTCACCCTTTAATTTTTTACAAAAGAAAAAAAAATGGTAATAAACCTTTTTTCGGGATTGGGATAATCTTTTTCATTGGGGACAATACAGAGAACTGAAGCTATTTTACTTTTGAAATTGAACAAAACAAATTACCGTCCAATGTTTCTCCTCTGTGAAGATCTCACTTTTGGCCACATCAATACGGTTCCAGGCTAGCGCTAAATTTAACTGCACCAAACGACTGGAACTGTTGGCTGTTAATCAAGAGTATCAATAAATACAGAGTTTATATAATTAGTAAAAAGAGGATTCTAGAAAGTTTTCTCGACCACTGATTTTAAGCCATTGATCGAACCTTTCTGCTTGCTACCTTTTAATTTTATACAGTCACGCACTCGATCCTTCATTTAGTCACGCACTCGATTCTTCATACAGTCACGCAATCGGTTCTACATACAGTCACACACTCGGTCCTTCATACAGTCCTGCATTCGATGTTACCTCTGATCTTTCTACAAGTCTCGCATTCGAGCAATATTCTTTCCACAATTTACGGATCTCATTCACACTATCTCTAACTTTCTAATCTATCTAACCTGTTTACTTATGTCTAAAGCTCCGCTGCCTTTCTGTTTGGATGATCCGCCATTTTGTATGTAAGAGATTAAATAATCTACCCCCTTCCAAAACGTAGGCTGGGTTCGTGCAGGTTTAGACATTTCCTTGTTACCGAATGACGAGTTTAATATAGCATAAATTAACTTCATAAATTAAAACAAATGAATAGAATTATCTGAACACTACCACACCTTTTAATAGGGCTTTCAGAATAGCAAGATCAATGTCTTGAGGTATATTGGTCTCATCATCAAGTCTGTATATCGAGATCTACAAAAAAACAAACACTTGAAACTACTGGCAATGGCAAGTAACCGCAAACTCTATGAATTCCGCCGAGGGGAAGCTTATTTCTTTTTGAGGCTTTAAAATTAGGACTGCTACTTTAAAGTTTCTTTGGATTTAGGAGCAAGAAAAAGTTTTGAGTCGTGTCAAATATGTGAAATGGTGGAAAATTTATACACAGTTTGTGAATAAAAAAAGGCGACCGGGAATGTTGAAGGTTTCATGAGAGTAACCTGAACTTTAAAGCTAATAAATAATGACGATGACGATGTCGATGACGATGATGACGACATGTGATTAAAAAAACAGCCGGATGAGTTGACTCACCATTTTTTCGTCCTCCAGCACTTGTTCAATCATCTTGTAATGTTTGCTGACATCTTTATCCTTTTCAAATGAGAACACATCTGCCACCTTGGCTCGTATCTTGCTTTCAAATGCTGGATCAATGATGTTGATTTCCGTCCTTCCTTCACTGAAGAGAAAAACAACATATCAGAGACATTTCAAATGAATGCGCCAGAAAACTAAAGCCAATTAAAGGTAATTACATCTACCTAACCACAACAAACGCAATGGCTAAACGAGAAAATCAAAACTTGAAGCAAAAGTATGCAATCGGCTCCAAGTGCGGAGGAAAATATGCAGTCGGTGCCGGCAAAGCGCGGGAAACTAGGCAGCATCGGCTAATTCACGATTGTAGCTTGCTCCTGATTGGTTGAAATGGTAGCATGTTCGTTTTTATTGGTCAGACCACGTCACTCCAGTGATCGTATCAGTTATACAGAGTTGTTTGAACAAAAGGAGAGGAAAAGAGCAAAGAAATATAGGAAGGAGTGTGAAGGGATTGGGGGGGGGGGGGGGGGGGCAGGTGTTATTTAACTGTGATATGTTAAACGGTGATACTATGAACCAACACATTTCATCTGAATTGTTTTCCTGAAGCTCACAACTGCCACGAAGGTACCTAAAAACGCTCACCATTTCTTCACTGTGTGGCTGTAAGCATAAGCCACTACATCTGCAGCACGTCCACTTCCATCCACCACAACTGCAGGGATTTTCTTCTTGATCAACTCACACATGGTGCGCACAGTGTTCGGTCCACCTTCCAGAACCAACAGAACCACAGGGACACCAATGGCACCTGGAAAAATATGACACCAAGACATTGTAAGGTCACAGGGTTCCTACACAGTTTTGTGGACAAAATTCAAGGCAACTTTGTAATTTTGTAGCCAGTTTTTTCTCTTTTTTTTCAGATTTGAGGTTATGAGTGAAATAACAGTGCCAGGATATAAAATGAGGTAGCCGACTCAGATTTCACTCAACGATTACAAACTTGGACACAATTCTAGAATTAACTTCATTTTCTAGGTTCAGAAAAATAATCAAAACATTTCATACTTTTTCCCGCATTTTCAAACATTATACGATTGAACCAAGCTGTCAGAAACGACGTGGTCAGAAAAGCTGTGTTTTTTTCAGAGGAAAGAAGCTTTTTTTCTCCATAGCTTAAGCACATTACTTGGAGATTTTAACCCCAAATCTGATTGAGATGATGATTCTTTATAAAATAGTTTGCTTATCCCTACATTTCTTTACGAGGGAGGCGCGGTGGCCTAATGCATAGTGCCGAGCGGTCCAGGTTCTAGCTGGTGAGACGATTAACACTTACGGTGCCTCTCTCAACCCAGGGGTATAAATGGGTACCGGCGAATTTAATGCTGTGGGTTAACCCTGCGAAGGATCCTGGGGGGAGTAGCAATACTTCTAGTCACTTCATGCTTAGGAAACCAGGATAACCTCCGGCCTGATGGGCCACTACTGTAGCCTCGAATGCAGACTCAACCTTTTTATCTGATTGAGATGCTGATTCTTCTTTTACTTATCCCTACATTTCTTTTAATGATACTTTTGAGATTTTGGCTGTACATCAAGGCAATATCCTTTAGTTGAAGATTTTATTTTTTCTCTCCACTTGTCTGAACTTTTGACCTACCTGCGGCAGACCTGGAATAAGTTTTGGCCTTCATCACAGCTTCCTCGAATCTTGAGCGCAAATCAATCTCTACGCCATACTTCCCTTCTGTTCCATTATCCACCAGTAAGAAATGCGAGTGATTGGAATCTAGCAAGGCCCCATGGCCACTGGATCCTGGAACCTGTTCCATACGGTACCATGCTGGATACAGACCATTCTTGTCCTATATGCAGTACAAAACAGAATTGTAATGACCTCTGACTGTATTTCCTTGAAAGAACCACGAAAAAATGCACACAAACAGCACGGCCAAACGCAAAAACGTATGTTACTTCCAGTTCACGTTAGCTTAAATTTAGAAAAAGGTTTACGTCCAAGAGTTTGTAACAAAACGCTACACCCACATTTGGTGAACAAAGCGCCTTAGCTTGAAAGTAGAGGATTTCATAAATATTTAGAGACAAACACAGGTCTGCATTTTGGCAGAAACAGGCGCTGACTGGAAAAATATTAAGAGCGAATTTTTTTGTAGACCGCGTGAAAACAAAAAAATGCGGTACAAACTTCCAAAATCATCTACCTTCATTTTTGGCTCAGAGATACCTTATGGTAAGTCGATAAACGTGGTGTATTTTTTTCGTTTAAATCTATTTTAATTTTCGAGAAAATATTCAGACACTGTAACGAGTGCCCGGCGACATAAAATGGCCGAAACGAGAGCGACGAACATGGTCACAAGAACTTAGCTCATCAAAAGCGTTAATTGAAGATGACCTTTCTCAAGTTTGTATATTTGTACAGGAGGCATTGACGAATGTTATGAGGCTAAAATAAGGACAATCAACTGAACTATGAAATCCAGGCAGGCGTTTGAAAATCACCATTTTCTCATTGTTTACAGATTTCATTTTGGAGACGTTTTTCACGAAGCACTTTTCCTATGCGGTATAACTCGGATTCGCCTGAAACTTTGGCTTAGATAAGTAGAAATGATGTACTTTTTAGGTATATAAAAATTTGCTCTGGGCTTTTGATTTTATCCAAGAAATAGACCGTCCTACTTCGAAGAAATCGCTCGAAAGTGACTTATGTAAACAAAGCAAATAATCGAATTACGCAGTACACTTTCTCTTAATATAGCCAAAATTCGAACACAATCTTATCATTTAGCTACACACGAGTTTATTTATTAATATTTTACTCTTACCTTGCAAAAGCAGTGGTGAAACATTGTTTTTCCCTATTCTTGACATTCTTTTGTCGGCAAATTGCACGGGCAAGCGGCTATGTTGCTTATGATACAATCAGTCGCTATTAGCAAAAGCCCTCGTAAACATGGTATTTCTTGACAATTTTAACCACATTTCAGGTTCCATACAGCCAATCGTACAAGGGACTTGATAACACGATGAACAGATTCACTTAACGACGTTTTAAGCCTCAAATGAGATGTTGTAAAATTCAAAGAACGGTTACATGTCATTACTCGTGAACCCTCGTATTTGTCACGCAATGAGTCACAAACTCCCGGGGGGTGGGTGGGTACTGTACAGGGGGCTTCCTACAAAGTCTGCATTTTTTCAACTGCCATTTAGATACAGTCGACTCCCGGGTAACTCACGTTTTAAAAGTTTTCTCATGCTCTCTTGTTCGTCCACATGTGCAACCTCTCACTCGGTCATAAAAAAGCCGCTTTTTGAACTCCATTTTCCCTTTTATTTATTCAATACAAAACAATCAAGATGTACAGACTTGAAAAAAAGCACTGCATCTAGCACCAACGGTACGGTAATTTGTACAGGCTTTTTATTCGTGTTAAAATTATTATACCATTATACGCGCAGGCGAGCATTCACTCGAATGCGGTGCTTTTGTTTCAGCATATTATTACGTCAGGAAAACGTTACATAATCGACATTTGTTATCAGACGGCGCTAAGCTCGATTTTATATATATCCGTCACCATGGCCATCGTTGCCAGAATTTATCAGACTAAAACAGAGAAAAAGAACAAATCACACTGTGTTAGGTTTCTCCTTTTTAAACTTAATCATATCGCATTTTATATAACCACAATATTATACAAACTGAGAACTGACTTACAATAAACCCCTTCTAGCTCGAATTCGATGACGATAACGTTCATTCATGAACATAGCGCACTCGAGGCGTCACAGTTTCTATCCTTCGAAGCTTCGTTTATTGGGTAATTTACGATTCCGATTATAATTACATAGTTTCTGGAGGAAGAAAGTGGCATTTAAATTTTGAAAGAGTTTGGTCTTGAATATAATATTCATGAAAAATTGGAATTCCGGACAATCGGAAATCTGGATAATCGAGGTTCGACTGTACTTTCTATAGAAAATTAACAAAAATCGCAAAGACTTACCAGACCCAGCAGGGACAAATATGCCCGTACGTCGAAGGATCGTTCTCGAAAGCGCTTTGTTGATTCCCGGGGGGGACTCGCATATGAAAGTGACGGGGGTGTAAATTTTGGATTTTTGGTCTCACTTAGGGTCTTCCGCGAAAAAATAGCAATATTTTTAGCCAAAATGGTCTCGTTCACGCAGAAATATACAAATAGCAATTCTATTTTTAGTTTTTTGGAGTCGTCGGGGAAAAGCCGCCCTAGGGGTTCTTTTCAAAATGTCTGACGAGCATCCCCGTCTGTTTTATATAGCAGTCTCCCCGGGTGTTGATTCCGCGGTCAAACTTGCGTGATTTCCCTTCTTTGGCATGCCTCGATAATTCTGCGGGAACGCGGCACCGATGCGAGCCTCTACTCCAAGCATTGCCCAGAGAGGACCGATGAGCTGGGCAGATAGTAATGTCCGAAATATTCAAAGGTACATTGAAGATTGATGCCGTGCTTAAATGTTATCTACTTCTGACTCAACATCATTAACACCCGCAGCCAGTTTGTGAGCCGAGATATCTTTATCACATGAACGCAGAGGGAGTATAACAGGACTTTTTTCCGAAGCTCGACTTCGCTTATCTTGGAAGCAGTATCCCCCAACTAATCTTTGAAAAGAGTAATTGATTTCCATTTTATACTCTGTAAAATTCTTTACTCATTAAAAGCACGAATCAACAAAATATCAGTTCTTGTTTGCTTTGGAAACTATGGCGCGACGCTCATAATATTGTTAGAGCTACACCTAATCCAATTTATTTTTCCTTTTTGATTTGTAAATAGAATCTCTGATATTTAAAAATGCCATTTCCACTTTGTTAAAACAAAAAATATGTGACCCCTTTCTTTAATCCGTGCCAGACCTTGACGTTAAAACCCCTCCCCAAAATAAAACCAAAAAATAAAAAATTAAAGTTACTTCGAAAAAACAAAACAACCAAAAATACAGCTGCAGTACTCCGTTAAAAATGCAACAACAACGGCAACAGTTACTCAGTGACCTTCCCCGTTTCAGGTTTAATAATTTTTTTTTATCTTTATTGTGTTTTTTTTTTTAATTTTATCTACATATGCCGTGACTTTTTGGAAAGGGTTTTTTAGACTTTTTATTACCCCGTTTATGTGCCATTACGTTTATATTAAGCCCCACCAAAACCACTTACGAAGTTGTATAAATCCAGGGATTATAACCGAAATTTTACGGTATTTCTCAAAGTACATAGCCCACCAAATTTAATTCAATGGGTAACCTCCCCTCAAGTGACATATCATTGCGTGACAGATGTCAAGCCGCCATTTTCGGTCTAGTTGATCTTCTGCAAAAACAACGGCCAAAACGCGGTTTTTAAACTGTGGAGCGAGTTTCTTCTATGAAGTGGGCGTTTTCACTAAATGTGGTTGGAACTTTGAAGACCTGAGTGCGGTGGGTTTTTTTTTTCAAGGACCTTCTGGCAAAGTTATTGCTGATTTGAAATTCTCGGGAATTCTGAATACTGTGATTTGGTAAACACCGTTCGAGTGCTGGTAACGTATTTGAAACAAAAGTAGGATACAAAGCAATCTTCAACAAATTGTTACTCCAGGTAAGCTAAATATTGAGTTTTGGATCAAATAGGGTGTTTACTAATAAGATTTTGTCGGAATTTTGGCTTTGAGAAGGGAAAGCGTAATTCGAGCCTTATTCGATTATTTGCGGTTGTTGACAAGTCGGTGTGATTTCGTCCAAATTGAAAGGGGAAGTTCTTCGTAGCAATTAAAAGCCCAAGAGTAATTTTTATACCATTAAAAAGACCATCATTTCCACTTATTAAAGGCCAAGTCTTAAGTGATTCTGAGTTATACCGCATAGGAAAAGAGTTCTTTGAAAAAATGCCCCAAAATGAGATTTTTAAGCAGTCAAATTTTTGTAATTTTTACACAGGCTCTAAATATTCAAATCGATCTTTGTAATACTGTTCTTAGACTCAAATCATTTGTAAATGCCTCCTTAACAAATACACAAAATCGAGAGAAGTCTGCTTTATTTTGCGCTTGTGAGCAGCATCATTCTTATGATCTTAATCGTGGTATGAAATTCGACCATTCCGTGACAGTCGGCGGGCGTGACAGTTTTTATTTTTTTTCTGCCAAACAAAGATAGCTCTTAAAGAAAAAATCATAGCACATTGATCGACTCACCATAAGGTATCTCTGAAAAAAAATTGAGGGTAGGCTTGTTTAAAATTTTGTACCACCTCTCACTCGGTCACGGGAAAAATTCGCTC
>NW_027558319.1:0-16996 GCF_052425735.1 Oculina patagonica
GTTACCGGTTGTGGCACAACTTGCAAAAAAACCGCTCGGGCTCGCCTGGCTCGCTGGCTCGCCAGTCTCGCCTCGCTATTTTTTGCAAGTTGTGTCCACAACCGGTAACTCTCATGTGTGTGGGGGTCGCAATGCCAAAACTCTCATGTGTGTGGGGCCCGCAAGGCCAGCCCTTTTGTGTGCGGGGCTCGCAAGGCCAACCCTGTGCTAGGAATAAATATCAATTGAACAAATATTTTTAAGGTATATACACCGAAAAATGGCTGCCGCAAGATATTCGTCAGAAGTTTTGCAAGCTATGATGGAGGAAAACCTCCGTGAATTTCAAGAAAACCCCCAAAGAAATTTAACTTTTTTATTGGCCCACACCGATTTTAACGAATGGCTCCGTGTATGGAAAATGAACATACCGGAAGCTAACGAAAACAACAAAGATCTTTACACTTTTGCAAGAAAAAACAAAAAAAAGTTTTATGAGCTTTTGGTAAGCGAAATTGATGACTTACAAAATTTAAAAGCAAGCTTTGGACTTGAAGTCAAAT
Source organism: Oculina patagonica (assembly GCF_052425735.1). Classification (NCBI taxonomy): domain Eukaryota; kingdom Metazoa; phylum Cnidaria; class Anthozoa; order Scleractinia; family Oculinidae; genus Oculina; species Oculina patagonica. Next base: position 543 of record NW_027558319.1, read on the forward strand.
TTTCAAAACAAATAGACGGTGAGACGCAACACATGGAACACTATTTCAGAGAAAGTGAACCACACCTTTTTTTAAAAAACGACAAAGACCAAATAAAAAAAGAGTTTGACAAATTTATTGACAAAGCAAAGGGAGAAATTGAGGGTTGGTCAGAGAACGGCTCTGGGTGGGCCATTGAAAGAATAACAAATGCGTACATCAACGTTGCGCGTTATCAGCCATTGAGAGGAGGAACTTATTTGCCTTTGCCCCCAAAGTTGGCAAACAAGAAAGCAATTATTAACGTGCAAAACAGGGATAACGAATGTTTGAAATGGGCTTTGAGAGCTGCATTATTTCCGCCAAGAGATGGGAAAAATCCGCAAAGAACAAGCAGATACCCAGTTGACGACGGAATAAACTACAATGGAATCGATTTTCCAACGCCACTAAAGCAGATTGACAGGCTTGAGGCGCAAAATAAAAACCTTGCAATAAATGTGCTTGGGTGGGACTCAGAAGACGAATGTGTGATACCTTTAAGATTAAGCGAAAAAGAAAATAGCATTCCCCGTATATTTCTTATGTTGATTGAGTCAGGATTAACACAGCACTACTGTTTTATAAAAAGAGTAAGTGCTTTGTTACATGACCAAACCGGAGATCAGCATAAAAAACACTTTTGCATGATGTGCTTGACAGGTTTTACAAGAGAAGACTTGCTCGAAAAGCACAAAAAATATTGCAATGGCGCTAAAGGCAGGCCAACAAGGATTGAAATGCCGGAGAAGGGGAAAAACACTCTTTCTTTTAAAAACTACCAAAAACAAATGAAAGCGCCTTATACGATTTACGCCGACTTTGAGGCATTGCTAAGGCCGATAGAAGGGTGTAAACGCGAAACGCCCGAGGAGCGCCAGATAAGAAAAGACCTTGGTGAAGAAGTAAAAGACATGAAGCCGAGTTACACAGACAAAACAGAACAGCACGAGGCATGCGGATTTGCTTACACAGTTGTAAGAAGTGATGGTAAACACGAAAAAACATTTGTGTACAGAGGAGAAAACTCCGTTGAAGTATTCTTGAACTGTCTTTTAAGTGAAGAAAAGAAAATAAGATATGAATTGTCAAAGCAAAAACCCCTTGTGATGACGGCAAAAGACTGGGTAAACTTCAAAACTGCAACCAATTGCCACATTTGCGAAGAAACGCTAATAAAACAAAACTTTTTGGACTCTTTGCCAGTTTGGATTGGAAATAAAAAGGAGCTTAATTACTTTGGACAGATGCACAAAAAATGTTATTACAGAAAGGAAAAAGAGGCAAAAAACCTGGATACCGAATACCACTATGAGCTAAAAAAGCTTGAAAAAGAAACATACAAATTAGCCGCGAAAAACCAAAAAAACTGCTTAGCGTGCTACAAGCCGCTTATCCAGCCGAACTACAAGGATGTGGTAAAAGACCATTGCCACATAACAGGCAAGTTTCGAGGAGCCGCACACAACATTTGTAACTTTATGATGCGATTAGATCCGAAAAAGGCACAAATACCAGTTGCATTTCACAACCTGAGGGGTTATGATGCGCACCATTTAATGCAGTCAATTTCAAAGATTTCAAAAGAGGCACAGAAAGAAGTAAAATGTGTTGCAAACAACATGGAAAAATACATTACATTTTCACTTGGCAAACTGCGTTTTATAGACAGCTTAAACTTTCTTAAAGGAAGTCTTGATTCACTTGTAAAAGCGATACCGAAGGAGTCATTAAATATAACAAAATCTAATTCAACACAGTCGTCTGATGAAAGTTTTGAACTTCTTTGCAAAAAGGGAATTTACCCCTATGAATACATGGACTCATGGGAAAGATTTACAGAAACAAGTTTGCCAGAAAAAGAAAAGTTTTACAGCAAGCTCACCGACGAGCACATAACGGATGAAGAGTACGAACACGCGCAAAAAGTGTGGAAAACCTTTGGCTGCCAGACCCTGGGCGACTACCACGATTTGTACGTTAAGACCGACGTGACCCTGTTAGCCGACGTTTTTGAAAACTTCCGAAAAATTTGTCTTGAGAAGTACGGGTTGGACCCCGCGAATTATTACACGACGCCAGGCCTTGCTTGGGATGCGCTTTTGAAAAAGACAGGTGTGGAGCTTGAGTTACTCACAGACTACGAAATGCACCTCTTCGTCGAAAGGGGAATAAGAGGCGGGATTTCGTCGGTAAGCAAGAGATATGCAAAGGCGAACAACCCATATGTTAAGGGATTTGATCCGAGTCAACCAAAAAAATACATAATGTATCTCGATGCGAATAACCTTTACGGGTGGGCAATGAGCAAGCCGCTTCCGAAAAGTGGTTTTAGATGGAAAAAGGTTATGCCAACAGAAAAAGAAATAATGACAAAAAAAGAGTTTGCAAAATCTGGCTGGCTTCTTGAAGTTGACCTGGAATATCCGAAAGAGTTGCACGACGCCCACAACAGCTATCCATTAGCACCGGAGAAAAAGAAAATAAACAAAGAAATGTTTTCGCCTTACCAAAAGAAAACAATAAAAGATCTTGGTTTGCACCCGCCGGACACCGAAAAGCTTGTTTTAACGCTTGAAGACAAAACGAATTACGTCGTGCATTACCGAAACTTGCAGTTTTATTTAAAACAGGGAATGAAGCTCAAAAAAGTGCACAAAGTTTTAGAGTTTGAACAAGAGGCGTGGATGGAGCCGTACATCCGGATGAACACAGAATTCCGAAAAAAAGCGGAAAGCGACTTTGAAAAGAACTTTTACAAGTTAATGAATAACTCAGTTTTTGGAAAAACAATGGAAAACTTGAGAAACCGTGTAGACATAAGAATAGTGCGTAGCGATGAAATAAACAAAATAAGAAAATTAGTTGCAAGCCCATTGTATTCAAGGCATGTAATGTTTTCAAACGATCTGGTTGGAATAGACATGCGAAAAAGAAAGCTTTTGCTTAATAAACCGATTTACACAGGCATGGCTATTCTTGACTTAAGCAAGCTATGCATGTATGATTTTTATTACAACCACTTGAAAAAGGAGTACGGAGAGCGTTGCAATCTTTTGTATACGGACACAGACAGCCTTTTGCTTGAGATAGAAACAGAAGACGTTTACGCGGACATGGCGGCGAACATTGACAATTACGACACAAGCGACTACCCGAAAGATCATTCGCTGTTTTCAACAAAAAACAAAAAAGTTTTGGGAAAAATGAAAGACGAATGCGCAGGAAAACAAATTTCAGAGTGTGTTTGTTTGAGGCCAAAAATGTATTCAATAATGACAGAAGGCGAAAGCAAAAATGAAATCGAAAAAATAAAGAAAGGCTTCCCTGAGGTGGAAATAAAAGAGTGCGCGTGCGAAGGGAAAAAAATGCGGGCAATAATGGCAAACGATGAAGAATTGGCCAAAAAAATAATAAAGAAACATCCGAAAGCAAGTGTGCTAAAATGTTGCAAAATGCTAAAAGTGGACGAAATAAATATAAAAAAGGCAAAGGGGGTAAAAGAGTGTGTGACAAAGAAAAAGATAAATCACGAAAATTTCAAAGAAACACTTTTCCAAACCAAGGAAAGCTTTCACGAAATGCACATGCTAAGAAGCTTTGACCATGTGATGTGTTCGATAGTGGTGAACAAAAAATCGCTGTCCTCCTTTGACTCAAAGCGATGGATAGCGGATGATGGGATACATACAAATGCTTACGGGTATAAGTTTTGCGAAACAAAGCCTACATAAACATAACGTTTATAGCTTTTCTGAGCCCAAGGGGCTCAAGCACTAAGTGCTTGGTGGTAACTGTGTATTTGGAGGAATAACAAGCAATTCTTCACGCACGAAGCCGCGCTTTGGACCATCGTGCAAGTAATAAAGAACTGGCTGATCAGGTTTAGTAACAGACCTTTCAATGCTGTAGACTTTTAATGACCAAATCGGATCTGTAGCCCTTTTTACGCCGCCTTCCAGCTCGCCAGGTTGGTAGAGAAAGCGCACATTAACGAGAGAGGGGAGTTTTTTTTCTTTCTTGCCAACAGGTCTTGTATATTTTGAGGACGGTTTTGACGAAACAGCCTTTTCTTTAATTGCAGCAGCAGGTTTCTTACCAGTAAGACTGGTTACTTCGTTGTTTAGAGCGGCAACAACTTCGGGTAGCCTTTTTACCCACGCTGTCGACCGCTGGCCAGATGGCAGGTTCATCTCGACACCGTACTGATAACCAAACAGGCGCCCTGCCAGTGTTTGATTAAAACGTTCAACAATAGCTTGATCTCTGTGAATGTTAACACGCCCGCGTCTAATATAGGTTTTGTGATTTTCCATTTCTTTAGTAACAGCTCCCATGAATTCGCGACCAGGGTCAACTTGAAGCATCTGTGGCCATTTTAGTGCACTTCGCCTGTAAATTGTCTGAAAACCTTTTGCAACCTCAGTTGAATCTTTGGAGGTCAAAGGCTCGGCCTCTTTGAAACGGCTGGCAACGTCAACAACAGTCAGCGCGTATTTGTAAACTTTTCGCCCTCGCGGCAGTTTGTCGTGTGGCAGAAAAAGAAGGTCCGCCTGGTGGACCGCGTTTGGAGAAGAAACATCGAATTTTGGGCGAGGAACGTATCGTGGTGCCGGAAGGTAGATCTGCCAAAGGGCCTGCTTAACTAGCCACTTTTTTGCGGCATCTTCGGAAACCTTGGCAGCCTCGGCTAATTTTTTTATCGCAGCAATTCCCTTCCAATAGCCCTGGGGGCTATAGTAGACTTTCGAGATTTTCTTCGAAAAGTTTTGCTCCGCAAAAATCTTTGCATCCATGCGTATACAAGAAAAAAAAGAAACGTTTAAAGAAACCGAAAGGCAGCGTACCCAAGAGCAAGAGCGCCTGCGCCAACAAACATCAGTTCACCTTGTTTCTGCTGCTCGCTTGGCTGATAAAAATCAGAGAACTTGGGTTCTTTCGGAGGAATCATTTGTTTGTCAGGATGTGCCTGGTTGTAGAGTTTGAAAGCGTAGTCTGTGTTCGTAAAGTTTTGTTTCGCTTGCTGTTTGATCTCATTGTTGGTTTCGATCCAGTCGAGAAGCTTCGTGCGGTCGCGAGAGTACTTCGCGTAAGCTGCCTGGTAAGCCTCGAGAGCTTTGTCGTGTCTTTCTTTTTCTTTCAAAGCGGCGTCATCTCCGCCACCCAAAGCTCGAGCAAGATAGTTGCCGCCAATGAAAGCAGCAGCGTTCAAGATAGCTCCGCCAGCCATAATCGCGACGCTTGCCATTTTGTTATTATACTATTCTAATTTTTTTTTAATTGGTTGGGAGAATTTTCTGGTCCTCGAGATACTGTTTAAGTGCAACGCTGCCAGCCATGACGGCTGTGAACTTTACATAGTTCATAAAACTGCTGCTTGGGTCGGATGTGAAGTTTTCTTTTACAACTTTTTTGGCAGCCCAGCCGATTCCGGCGGCAAGGCCAGTGAGAGTCGCGGCATCCATGAGTGTTTTTACGAGTTTGTTGTCAGACATGGTGTTTGTTATAAAATAAAAATAAATATTTAAATTGAAAAATAATTTTATGAATTCTTTTAATCTCATCAAAGAGTTCTAATAAAAAAAAAGTTAATTGCTGAAGTCAGAAAGTAAAACAGAAATCACTTTCTTTAAAACTTTAGTTGGTCAAACACATCATGCCACATGGAATAAAAGATTTTTTTCATTTCAGCACACATCAAACTTTTTGCTTCTTCAATCTTCTCTTTTCTTTTTTCTTCATTTTCTATTTTTTCATACTCTTTTTCAAGTTTTATAAAATCCTCATACTGCCTGTTTAAACTTTCCACAGTTTTTTCATCAATAGCAATAAAATTTTTTAATTCTTCTGGTTTCAGCTGGTTAAAAAAGGCTTTTGTCCCTTCCAAAGCAGCTGTTGCTCGTGCCTCATCTTCTTCGAAGAATTTCCCAAAGAACTCGGCACAGAGACCCAACAAAACAAAGCTTCCAAAATCCATTGGGTCAGGCATAGTGTATGTCTTCGTGTCGGTCATCGTGTTTTGTATACTTTAAAAAATCGAATGTTTAAATGAAAATTATTTAATAATTTTTTTAATCCATCGGACGGATTCCTCTTTTTGAGCCATTTTGGTTTGTTGGTTGCGGAATTCTAGAGCCCGTTTGGCGCGTGTCTGAAGAACGCGTTGCAACCCTTCCAATACTTTCTGCTGTAACTGGTGTGTCATCAGTTATAAGAGTTGGCGGAGCTTTAAATGTTGGACTTCTTTTTTCGTTTATAAAGGCTTTTATGTCTTCGCGTTTCACATAAGTTGTAACGATTGCAACGCCGATACCAAGCAAAGATATCCATTGATTTGTGGTGAGACCGCTTGATTGCGGCTGAGGCTCGGTCGGAGCTGGTTCCGTTACGGCAGGTGGTGTTACATTTCGCTTTGCAGCCGCAGATTTCTTTTCCTTTTCTTTTGCAATTATTGCAGCAGCCTCGACAGCAGCTTTTTTCTGTGCTTCACGAGCCTGTTTTGTTTTTTCTGCTGCAAGCTTGCCAGCAGCCACTCGCTTTGGATTTTTGGCAGGCTTTGTTGCTGGAGTTGTTGAAGTAACTTGTTTCTGTTCTTCTTGAGCGATCGGAGTTTGTGATTCACGTTGTTCGAGCTCAGCCATTATATAATGAGACAAAAATAATATTTAAATGAAAAATGCTCAGCAAACTTTTTTGGTCAGCAATTTTTAAGCATTGTTCAGTAATTACTTAGCATTTTCTTAGCATTGCTCAGAAAAATCTTCAGTAGTTAGTGTTTCAGCGCCATGGCGCTGGGACTCAAGAGTCCCTTTGGCTTGCAACTTTGTCAATTCGTTTAAATCAATGTGCTTTGTTGTGATGAGCGCAGCATTTGCAACGGCAAGAAATCGGCCGCATTTCAAAGCCAGACCGCCTGCCAAAGTGGACAGCTCTTTACTGATAATGTAGTCGTTTTTGAGTTCCTTCTGATAATCATTGACGTCCTTGATATTTACGGCCATACCAACGACTTTAGTAACAAGAAAAATAAAGCTGTCAATCAAGCTGTCGGTTGTTTTGGATCCAACGTATGCCTCATATCTCTTTAAGTACTTTTCAACTTCTTTATCTGTCAAGCGCTTCACCTGCTCGTGTGTCAGCTGCACACCGATTGCTTCTTTGGACTTGCCTGTTGAAACAAGGATTGCAAGCTGTTCACGCAAAGCAGGAATGTCAGGGCCTTGAATGAGTGCCATAGCGCTTTCTGTACTTTCTGGTTCAGCTCCTAGCAGTTCCATTACGGAAGCTAATTCTTGTTCACATGCAGCATCGGGTGAGGTTGTTGCGAACGGGTCAGCCATTTATTACTCTAAAAAATATGTTCAATAAAAAAATTTTGTGCCGTAAGGGTGGCGATGAGAAATGACAAGATGCGAAAACTTATTTTTTTTTAGCTTTAAAATGATTTTTTTGTAATCCTCATGAGCAAGTTCGCCAGCGTAATCCTCAAAGATTGCCTTCGTGGTCTTGGCAGAGGGGGTGTAAAAGAAAACGATTGCCGCAACATTTTCGCGGAATGAGGATGTTATGCTTGTCAATTTTTGAGTTAACACCCATACGCTCAAACCTGCGTGGCGAGCAGAGAAAGCAAGATTCACCAACTCCCCTGTTCTTCCTTTTACATCTTTCGAAGCAGCACAGTCGTCGAGGATGATAAGCGTGTTCGTTCCCTCAAAAAGAAATCTTGAAAGCCTTAACAAAGATTCAACCTCGTGCTGCTCGCAAATTAAAACAAAAAATCGAAGATCTTCCTCAGCAAAGCGATAATAAGTCTTGTTGTGCGCGAACGTCGGGCAGATGAGCACGATGTAGTCAAACTTGCCTCGGAAAGGGCCACAAAGCTGATTGACCACGTATCTTGTTTTTCCTGAGTTCGTTGGTCCCACAATGAGGGCGTTGAAGGGTATATTGGCAGGATCCATCTTCGTTCGTATATGTACCTAAGGTACACTTTTTCAAAGAAAAAATTATAAAAGCACAGATTCTAACTGCCTGCCAATTATATTCATTTGGGCGTCGCTGATTACGTAAATGTGGCAGTTCAAATTACCTGAGCCGCTTGCTTTCCTCTCTAGCTCAAGCTGGACACCGTCCTTTGTGTTCACAAGGCGCGTGCCGCTTCCGTGCATCGAGTGGTCAGCCATGGAACGCAGATCAATAAGAAGGCCAAACTTGTCTTCTGTGTAAAACTTTTGCAGAGTCATGTGCTGCGTTTTATTTTTTTCTTTCATGTAGAATCTTTTAACTTCTCCCCAAATGTCCATTCCTTCGATGCCGTTGTTGTACAGCATGTTTGGCGAGCCGTTGACAGTGATGCTTACTTTTGTAAGGTCCGGGTTAATGTACTTTTCCGAGCTCCTTGCACCTTTGTTATATTGCTCAATAAATAGGAGCAAGATACCTTTCATGGACCTCCTCTGCGGGTTGACCCTTAGATTCAGACGTGTGTCGGAGCCTTTTGCAAAAGTCGTCACTTTATCACGCTGGATGTGGTCGTAAGCGAACTCTTTGCCGCCCGAATAAGCGCTGAACGCTTCATCTGCAATTTCCTTGCTTCTTATCATCTCGTACTCCAGCTGGATGTTTGTCAACTTGTATTTTAGTTTTGTTGTATCTGAGCCTCTGACCACATGTTCGGCTGCCGCGAGCTTCAGTTCGAACACAAGATCGTTGTATAGTGCCTGAGGATAAAATGCCCCATGGTCAGTTAAAATCTGGTGATCCAGGCGGATGCGGTATTTATTTCCATATATCTCATTCAGCTTTTTTTCTGCGTCCACACCTGAAGTTTTCTTATCGCCAGCATTTGAGCGAATTTTGTTGAGGTCCTCGCTCTGAATGCCCTCTGGCACCCTGTCGTCGCGCTCCTCCTGCGAAAGGAAAAAGTCCTCAAATATTTTGTAGATGTCATAGCCCACCGTGTCCTGCACGACGGTGCCTTCGTACTTTACAACAAACTTGTCGACCAGAGCTCGGCTGACGTTGTCAACCAGAAAGTTGTTGGCATGGCCTCCGCTCAAGTCGATGTTGAAGCGCAGCGCCAGCGAGCCAGGCACAATGACCTCGTTTTCGTTCAGCTTGGGCACTGAAACATACAACGTTTCCTCTGGATTGGCTTCTGTGCGGTCAAAAGTGATTCGTTTTACCGCGCGCTCGGCTTTCAGTGCGCCGAGTATTTTCTCTGTGCGTCCCGGTTGAAGGTTTTCTTGAACAGCAGCCATCTCTCGATTGGTTTTATTGTTAAATTGAAAAGTTTAATTTGAAAATATATATATATAAATTAAGCGATGGCAACAGGTGGTGGTGATTTTGGATTCGAGGACCCTGATTTGGACCAAGATCTTGACCACAACAGTGATAACGATGATGAAGAGGAACAAGAGGTCGACACAACCCGACCATTTCAGCCCGGGGAGGCATCCACACCCTACCATGGGGGTGAACAACATGAAATGCAAACGATGCAGCACGAACAGAGCGGGCTGCCAGACACATCCTACGAAGAAACACCTTTTTTGGGAAGCTTTATTCATCAAGATGACAAACCGGCAATGATTGACAGAGCTAAAGATTTTATCAAAAGAAAATTCCCCAAAGTGAACTTCGCAAAATTAGGCCCAATAGGTTTTAGCAAAAAGAGTGGCAATGAAACTACAATTGTATCCTTTGGATCAAAAGGTGGCGAGACCGAAATTTTCAAAAAAGACGGAACTGGCCTTCTCAAAAAATTCACAGACAAGTTTAAAGCCCCCCTTGGGCCAGAAGCGGAATCTCTGATTTCTCAAAACAATGAAGAAATAAGAGAAATGAGACCAAGATTAAGAGAAGCTGAAAGTCAAATACAACAGGGAGAAACAATTGCCATGCAGAAAGAAAAAGCCACCCAAGAAGTAGAAGATTACAGAATAAGAATCGAGCGAATAGATGCCAAGATGGAACAACTTGGGTCAAATGTTGAAAATGAATCAGAATTGCGCAGACTTAAGCAACTGAAAAAAAATCTTAAAAAGGATTTTGAAAACAAAAAAAAGAAGTTGCTGCTCTTGAAAAACAAGCTAAGCAGAAGGCAAAAGAACAAAAACAGGTCGACCAACTCAGGGCAAGCATCGCTGCCAAAGAAACTGAAAAAAACACTTGGGAAGAAAGGCTTAACGAAACAAAAACTTTTGATGAACTTCATCAGAAAGAAGATGAGCTCAAGCGCCAAAACGAGGAAGACAAAAAAATTATTGAAGATGATAATGCCTCGCCATCTGAAAAACAAGCAGCGGAAGACAGAGTCGCAGAAAGAACCGAAGAGCTGGGGCGTTTGCAAATGCAGATTGCAGAAAGAGAAAGAGCGCTTCCACTTCGTGAGAGGATCAAAGAGATCTTCAAAAAGCATGGCGTGACATTAACAGCAATACTTCTTGCTGCTGGTGTCACGATTGGTTCTGTTATTGGAGCCATTACAAACTCTTTGAAGGCCACCGGCAAAGCGTTGGGGAAAGGCCTAAGTGATATTGGCTCAAAGGTAGCATCAGCTCTGCCTGGTCTCATTGGCTCGATTGCGAAATTTCTTTTCAAAACCGCTGGTCAAGTAATTGGATTTCTTGCAGAGCACACCTGGCTGCTTATCCTTGCTGTGGTTGCTTTTCTTGTTGAAAAATACATCAAAAAGAGACGTTAACGCATAAGGGTGTAGAGCAAAGCTGCTGCTCCAACCGCGCCAACAGCGACAGTTGCTTTGTTTATTTCGTGTGAATCATTGGCTACGGCCTTCGTAGCTTTAGCGCTTTGCGCGTTGCTAGCTGGTGTTTCAGCAGCGCTTGCGGCGGGTGCCTGATTTTTTTTTGCTGTGGCGCTCTTGTGTATAGGATTTGAAGGGTGGCTGTTTGGTGGGTTGATTTTTGATTTTCCTCCGGCCATCAGTTTAAGAGCTGCTTTTTTTGTAGCTTTATTAACCTCATCATTCACTCCTAATTTCATCCCAACAACAGCCTGCTTAAGCTGGTTATTGTAACCAACAACGCTTTCTGTGTTTATCACCATACGAGCGGGCATCAGCCAGGCACCTGGGCAGACTGCAAGGTTAACCCGAACCTTAGCCTGGTCGATGGCGAGTTGGTATCTTTGGACCGACTTTGCCAGATCAGGTTGCCTTATAGCGTCTTCAACCAACACGAGGAACTCACTTTGCGCTTCCTTTGCACGGCCGCCTGTTCCAAGTATGCTACTTCGAACGTTCACCTGCGAACCGAGAATACAGTAGACAAAAGCCTCTATCGACTGGTTTACTCTCGACAAACCTGCCTGAGTAAGCCCTTCAGTGCCGTTAGGACAAAACCAGTCTGCCTGTGCATATGCAGCGTCGTCTGGCTCGATGTATTGAATCAAGTTACCTTTGCTTGCAGCTCCCCCTTCGTCCGAAAATTTATCGTAATCGGGGTATTTTGCTCCAGTTTTGTTTGGTCCAATGTTAGTAATCCAGATATAAACGTTACCAAGTCCGTGGTTTGCGCCTGTTGTGAAACGGAAATCGCTTGACGGGTCGACACCGAACTCAGCGCATATTCTTTTGTAAGAAGCCACGTCGTACTTGTTGTCGAACTGGCTAAAAGTGGGGTCGCCTGGCAAGGCGCTTACGCTCTGAATTCCCCCCATCTGAAACAATATTCGCCTTATCGTGAAATAAACGTGAAAAAGATAAAAATTACGCACAATCGGTGGCAAGCTAAGAGATGAGTGTTCTTCATCGAAAATTTCTCGGCTTACCCCACTGCCTGTTGTCGCACACCAAACAGCAAAGTTAAGTTGCTGAGGCCAGTAGCCCATATTTTGGCTAGCAAGCCACCTTTTTGACTCTTTTCCTGATGTATGCTTCAGTTTTGTTTTTTGAAAAATCTCTCTTAATTTCGTTGTGAAATATTGATCTGGTGTGACGTAGATGTTGATTTGGCTGTTAAATATTTTTTTCAAACTCGGTGCGGCTTCGTGAAATCCAACCGCGGGAATTGGCAAAGATGAGCCTTTTGCGCCGCTTGGTGACAGCTGTTGTGGAAAACCGCCTGAAATTTGATTCACCCCCAGTGCTTTTTTCATCTCTGGGCTCCAATATTTGCTGTCAGAGCCAAAAACATTTATCAAATGGCCTTGCCCTGCCTTGTAATAAATGTCTGCCGTTGCTGTGTGGTTGTACGCGAACTCAACCTGTGCAACAAATTTTGTTCGGTCAGCGTTTGGATATTTTGCAAGAAAAGGTTTCCATGCATTGTCTTTTGCCGCTTCAGAAATTTTAGTTGCTTCTGGGGTTTTCATCCACTTCATAAAATCTCTTGTTTTCGCATCCATGGTCCTCTTTTATATTAAACATTTTTTTTTTTATTTAATATAAAAATGGTTGTGCTGACTGTCACCACAAAAGAAAATCCGAACACTGTTTATTTTGACCAGCCTATTCCAAAACCGAGCTATATCCGGCTTTTAAGTTGTTCTCTTTACAACAGCTGGAATAGTTTGGAAAAGGATGGAATAGTTTTTTATAAACAAGTGAACAAGGAAGAGAAGGCGCGTTATATACGGCAAGGAAACTTCTCACTCGATGACATTGGGAGTATTTTTGAAAAAGGATTTCCAGAGAAAAACATGTTTTCTGTAACAAAAGGCATTGCAGGCCGTTCATTGATAATAAAAGCAAAAGAGCCCAATTTAAAAACTTTTGGACTGAATGAAAGTCTTATTAAGTTCTTTAATTTGCCTGGGTTTGAGAATTACGCAAGTATTGAAAAGGAATTTTTTGAAACAATTGAGGTAAATAATGTTTCAAATCCTAAAAATTACTTCATCAACTGTGACCTTATCGACAAGCAACAAAGCTTGCTAAATGGTAAGCCATCAAGCCTTTTAGCGTTTTTTGACATACGTGGAAAACCGTATGAAAAAGTTTATTACCAAAATACACATTTTAACGTCTTGCGCGACGTTTCTGCTGAAGAAAATGTATCATCTCTGACTCTTTCGATTAGAGATGAGAATGGAAAGCCATTCGATTTTAACGGCACAAATCTTACATATGAGTTGGAATTGAATTAAATTAAATACAAAAATAACTTTTATGTATACGAGACCATGTCATCTGCTAATGTGCTCCCGAGTGCCCCTGCTTATGGTGATCGCGAAGAAAACAGCGAAAAACACGCGGAAGCTCAAACTTTATACCCCGCTTTGCCGCAACAGAATGACTTCCGTTTGCAAAAAGCGAATGAAGTTTTGAAGTATTTAAGCGAAGAAGTTGACCACTATCGACTGGTTGCAAAAAAATACAAGCGAACAAAGACAATTATCAACTACGCTTGCTTCATTGCTGGTGGCGTTTCTGGTGCCCTTTCAGCAGGGGGGGTGGGTGCTGCAATGACAGGGATTGGCATACCTGCGGCCGTTCCGATTGGCATCGTCGCTGCTACGTTCGGTGCCAGCGCTGCAGTGTTAACCGGTTTTTACAAAAAACTCGAGCCCAAACTTATTAAGCACTGCAAAATCATGGCCCTTGCCATGTCAAAGTTTGATACCGTCAACCGAATTCTTTCCAAATCTCTTGTTGACGGCAAAATAACAGATGCTGAGTTTCAGAGCGTTCTTAATGAGAAAGAGGGTTATAGATTTCAAAAAGAAATCTTTCGTAAAGGCACACTTCCAAAAGAAAGTAAAAAGCAAAGAAGTCCTGACATTGAACGGCTGAGAAAACAGATAAAAAGGGAAGAACTGGAGAAATTAAAAAAACGAATTTCAGCCGAGTCGAAATCAGATTTGAGAAAATAAACACTGGATTTCATCTGAGTGTTCAGAAAAATAAATATAACATTTGAGTCTGTAGTTCCTTTTTCCACGATCCACGATCCACGATCCACGATCCACGATCCACGATCCTGCTTTTCCAAAAGTCCCAAGCCCCCTCGACCTTCACGTCACGCTCTAATGCGACAATTTTTTTTGTGACGCCAGCTAAAGACTGGGTCGCACGCATTTATTTATTTTTTATATGACTAAACAAAAGGTTAGAAGCAGGGGGTTATTTCACTTTTATTTTTTCCGGTCATTAAATAAGAGGGGTTTCCCCTGGGTTTTTTAAGAAAGGGAAAGCTGCGTGGGTTTTTCCCTGTTTATTTTTAATGAAAGGGAAGCGGCGTGGGGTGGGGGGGTTGTAAAACAATAAACACAACAACAGTTTTTAATTAAAAAATGTTTTATTGAACTTTCCAAAAAAGGAAGTGCTTGTCGGCGACTGTCCTTTGATGACTTGACAAGTTTTGGTCAAGTTTAAGAACTTGATTGATTTTGGTCAATTCGGGTTACGCGTAACCCGTTTCTTTTTTTAAACTAATTTGTAATTCTAATTAAGGCTAGATTTTTCCAAAAAATTTCATTTTCTTCGCATATTTCACGAATAATTTTCATGTTTGACATAAATGTACGAATAGGAATCGCACAATAGCACAGTCGCGGATACTTTTCAAATAGCTCGTTTAACGTAATTAAAAAGTTGGTATAACGTGCTGAAAACCCGCACGACTGCCTAATAGTTTTGTACTTCGACCGCGAGAGAAATATTTTGCCATCTCTCAATAATTTGCCTTGTCTTGAAGCAAACAATGCAGTCTTTTTCTTGTAAGCTAAAATAGCTTCAGTTAGTTTTTTCAAAAGTTGTATAAGGTCTTCTTCATTGCTGGCTGTTTCGTTAATAAGACCTTCGTAAGTCATTTCTAAATGATTCATATCCATAAACTTATTTAAGAGGTTCTTAATCTTCTCTTTTTTATCTTGGTTCAAAGAAGCTTGTTCGCTAACAGATTGTGCTTTGATATCTGTATAGCATTTGGTTAAATAAGGCTTAATTGTTGGATATTTCTTACCAAGATTAGAGAAAGTTTCGTAAACCTCTTGAAGCATTTGATTGCCAGCCATTTCTTCTGAAGTAAATAGCGTATGCAAAATAATATATAGTTATGATTAACCTGTGATTGGCTGATATAGCAATTACATCAGCAATTAAATTATTTCGGTAAATAACCTTGGGTTAATACACGTGACGAAAATACTATAAATAAATAAACGTGACAAAACACGAGAAAGGTTTGATTGCACGTGCCAGAAAGCGCAAGGAAAAGGTATTGATACACGTGCAAGAAAACGCTAGAAAGATATGACTTGTCAGAAAACACGTGAGAGGAAACAATACACGTGTCAGAAGGCACTAGAAAGGTTTGGTACACGTGTAAGCTAAGTCAACGGGATAATATTGGTTACAGAAAGCAAACAAAGTTAAACAATATTTAAGCGCCGCGATTGAGCTTGTTGGAGTCATTGTCACTAAAAATAGCTTAATGATGTCATTTTCTTTACTCTGTATATAAATCAAGCTAACACCTGGATATCATAAAGAATGACGAGCCAAACGCCAACAGAACGTGTTTTACTTCACAATCCTCGAGTTTATCAATTTTTGGAAGAAGTGGCAACACAAACAGTTACTCCACAAGAGAAACGACTGATAGAATTCCAAAGAATCTGTATTGCAAGAAAAAAAAAAGCCTGAAAAAGATCAACAACATCGAGGCAGCAATACGCGGAAAACTTAATTTATGCACTCACCGGAGCGTGCAAGTTTTGTTTAGCTTGTTAAAACGTTTGCGACAACACTGCTGTCTAATTTTTTTAATTTTTCAATCAGCTCGTCTGTTAAAAAGATTGTTATTTGTTTTTCATTTTCTTTAGTTTTTTTGTAGGTTGTAAACGCTTTTCCACGAGATCTTTTCAAGTTTTTCTTTACATTCAAGTTAATTTCTCCAGTTCTCCCTCTTCCCATCTTCGTTTACTCAATAAGAGCATTTGTTCAATAGGAATTATTTCTGGCACAGCAATTAAAGGTTGGTTGTAATTTAATACAATGGCGCCATACAACGATTGGTACACTGTCGGGTCCGGCGAATCTGCTTCAGGAAGTTAGGAATGTAAAAGCCACTCACATTTTCCTCCTTTCACACAAAAGGGCTGGCCTTGCGGGCCCCACACACATGAGAGTTTTGGCATTGCGACCCCCACACACATGAGAGTTACCGGTTGTGGACACAACTTGCAAAAAATAGCGAGGCGAGACTGGCGAGCCAGCGAGCCAGGCGAGCCCGAGCGGTTTTTTTGCAAGTTGTGCCACAACCGGTAACTCTCATGTGTGTCATCGGGACCGCGGCACTTATTCGGGGGTGGCGCCTATTAAATTCTTTGTCCCAAATGTGGGGCTTATTCGTGGGCGGCGATTCTTCGAGTAAATACGGTAGTTTACTTGGTCCGAAAGAAACTTAAGTTCATATAAACTGCACCTCTATTTGTAATACGGACACGCTTCCCTGTTCCCTTTGGTGCCC
>NW_027558319.1:17496-34624 GCF_052425735.1 Oculina patagonica
ACACACACATGAGAGTTACCGGTTGTGGCACAACTTGCAAAAAAACCGCTCGGGCTCGCCTGGCTCGCTGGCTCGCCAGTCTCGCCTCGCTATTTTTTGCAAGTTGTGTCCACAACCGGTAACTCTCATGTGTGCGGGGGTCGCAATGCCAAAACTCTCATGTGTGTGGGGCCCGCAAGGCCAGCCCTTTTGTGTGAAAGGAGGAAAATGTGAGTGGCTTTTACATTCCTAACTTCCTGAAGCAGATTCGCCGGACCCGACAGTGTACCAATCGTTGTATGGCGCCATTGTATTAAATTACAACCAACCTTTAATTGCTGTGCCAGAAATAATTCCTATTGAACAAATGCTCTTATTGAGTAAACGAAGATGGGAAGAGGGAGAACTGGAGAAATTAACTTGAGTGTAAAGAAAAACTTGAAAAGATCTCGTGGAAAAGCGTTTACAACATACAAAAAAACTAAAGAAAATGAAAAACAAATAACAATCTTTTTAACAGACGAGCTGATTGAAAAATTAAAAAAATTAGACAGCAGTGTTGTCGCAAACGTTTTAACAAGCTAAACAAAACTTGCACGCTCCGGTGAGTGCATAAATTATTGAGTAACACAGGAAGTCATTGTTTACCCTGTGTCAATTACGTGGGAAACCCCCTTGACGTAATCAAATTGTTTTTTTTTCATCTTGAATATTTTTAGCCGGAAAACAACTCAAACTCTTTGTATGTGTTTTTTGAGAGCTATGATTTATTCAACAACAATATTTAATTTGACTAACATGTAAATATACCGTGAAATATTGAGCTAAGAACTTTCTAGCACATAAAAGAACAATATAAGATCACGGTAATTTTATTCACCAGGCGTCATTACTATTTTTAGTTAATAGGTTATTTCCCGATGTAATGACGTCTTTTGTGACCAATCACAGATAAAATTATAACTTTATATTATTCACATAAGCTTTTTTGTATTACACAAACAATTATGGCCGATGTATGGAGACGTTTATCAAACCTTTTTAATCGAAAAAAGAAGCAAAGACGCAGCTTACGGACATGAATCATTTGGAAACGACAAACTAGGATCTGATTATAATATTTTACATCAGCTATTCGTGCCTTCGCTTCGCGAAACCTTAGCAATTACGGACAACAATCAGATGCTTGGTCGTGAAGTTTGGTCGCAAGGTTAAGTATATCGGATGCTTGTAGACGTTTTTCAAACATTTTTCGATCAAAATTAAGAAGATTTAACTCAGTTTATCGACATGAATCATTTGTAGATGTCAAACGATAGCCTAATACAACTAAAGCGTTTGCCAAACTTGACCAAAATTTGCCAAGTTACAAGCCAAAACACGTCATCACTTTGGAATGCAATCGGTTACGCGTAACCCGAATTGACCAAAATCAGCCAAGTTCTCAAACTTGACAAAAATCGGCCAAGTTAAAGCCTAAACACGTCATCACATTGGAATGTTAATGGGTTAAGCGTAACCCGAATTGACAAAAACTTGCTAAGTTTACAAACTTGACAAAAAACTTGTCAAGTCATCAAAGGACAGACGCCGCGCGGCCATGAGATGTCTGCCGTTGTCAAGGAACAATGTACCTTGGATACCGTGGCCATAGATGTCCGCCGTTGTCAAGGAACAATTTACCTTGGATACCGTGGCCATGAATGTCCGCCGTTGTCAACGAACAATTTACCTTGGATACCGCGGCCATAGATGTCCGCCGTTGTCAACGAACATTTAACTTAGCAACTGAATAAAATTATTTTACTTAACACACTTGTAATGTTTATTGATTGCTTATTATATCATTAAAAAGCTGTTGATTTGCATAAGTCTGACGCTGTGGGACATTCACCCACACACACAAAAAAAATTTGCATGCATTGTTCAGACAAGCCCTTGACTGTGGGGATTAAATCAAGTGTTTATTTTTTTTCTGATTTCGACTCGGCTGAAAGTCACTTTAAGCACGCTTTAACCTTTTATTTTGCCTCGTTCAGGCAAACAACAACCTCTCTTGTGATGTCTCGAACATTTTTTTGCAACTCGAACGACAATGCTTCCATCACAAAGTAAACGACAAGATGAGCGCAGACAATCATTCTTTTATAAAATGAAAAAATGTTTTATTGGACTGAAATTTTATTTCGAAATGTCGGTGGCACTTTCGAGAAGTTTTTTTTCCAATCTTTTGCGTTCTTCTCTCTTGATTTCTTCCCGAATTTTTCCGATGTCTGGCTGGAGTGAATTTGTTTGTTTTTTTGCAAAGTTTGAGCGTAAAGTATCTTTAAGTTGGCGATATTTTTGCATTTCTCGTGTGATCAGTTGAAACTCTTTGTCAGAAACAAGATTATCATTCAGAGCTTGTGAGACAGAGCTGTTTATCGAGTCATGTTTTGCAACAGCCAGAGCGAGGATTCTTGAGTGCTTATTAACTTTACGTTCAAGCTTTTTGTTGATAACTGACAGGCCAGTGGAAGCTGCGCCAGATATACCTGCTACTGCTGCAACAGGAACGCCGATAACAATTCCAACACCAGTAAGTGAAGTGGCAACAGCTCCAGAAGACAGAGCTGCCGTCACGGCGCCAAGACAGACCACGGAATAGTGAATAACTTTCCGGACTTTTTTATATTTTTTTAACACAAGCCTGTAATGCTCAGCTTCAGCGGATATTTCTTTTTCAATTTTACTTATTTCAGTCAGCCGAAAATTCTCGGCATTTGTTGGGAGGCTTGGATAAATTTGTGTTTCTTCGCGATCACCATAAGCAGGGGCACTCGGGAGAACATTAGCAGATGACATGGTCTCGTATACATAAAAGTTATTTTTGTATTTAATTTAATTCAATTCCAACTCATATGTAAGATTTGTGCCGTTAAAATCGAATGGCTTTCCATTCTCATCTCTAATCGAAAGAGTCAGAGATGATACATTTTCTTCAGCAGAAACGTCGCGCAAGACGTTAAAATGTGTATTTTGGTAATAAACTTTTTCATACGGTTTTCCACGTATGTCAAAAAACGCTAAAAGGCTTGATGGCTTACCATTTAGCAAGCTTTGTTGCTTGTCGATAAGGTCACAGTTGATGAAGTAATTTTTAGGATTTGAAACATTATTTACCTCAATTGTTTCAAAAAATTCCTTTTCAATACTTGCGTAATTCTCAAACCCAGGCAAATTAAAGAACTTAATAAGACTTTCATTCAGTCCAAAAGCTTTTAAATTGGGCTCTTTTGCTTTTATTATCAATGAACGACCTGCAATGCCTTTTGTTACAGAAAACATGTTTTTCTCTGGGAATCCTTTTTCAAAAATACTCCCAATGTCATCGAGTGAGAAGTTTCCTTGCCGTATATAACGCGCCTTCTCTTCCTTGTTCACTTGTTTATAAAAAACTATTCCATCCTTTTCCAAACTATTCCAGCTGTTGTAAAGAGAACAACTTAAAAGCCGGATATAGCTTGGTTTTGGAATAGGCTGCTCAAAATAAACAGTGTTCGGATTTTCTTTTGTGGTAACAGTCAGCACAACCATTTTTATATTAAATAAAAATAAAAAATGTTTAATATAAAAGAGGACCATGGATGCAAAAACAAGAGATTTTATGAAGTGGATGAAAACCCCAGAAGCAACTACAATTTCTAAAGCGGCAAAAGACAATGCATGGAAACCTTTTCTTGCAAAATATCCAAACGCTGACCGAACAAAATTTGTTGCACAGGTTGAGTTCGCGTACAACCACACAGCAACGGCAGACATTTATTACAAGGCAGGGCAAGGCCATTTGATAAATGTTTTTGGCTCTGACAGCAAATATTGGAGCCCAGAGATGAAAAAAGCACTGGGGGTGAATCAAATTTCAGGCGGTTTTCCACAACAGCTGTCACCAAGCGGCGCAAAAGGCTCATCTTTGCCAATTCCAGCTGTTGGATTTCACGAAGCCGCACCGAGTTTGAAAAAAATATTTAACAGCCAAATAAACATCTACGTCACACCAGACCAATATTTCACAACGAAATTAAGAGAGATTTTTCAAAAAACAAAACTGAAGCATACATCAGGAAAAGAGTCAAAAAGGTGGCTTGCTAGCCAAAATATGGACTACTGGCCTCAGCAACTTAACTTTGCGGTATGGTGCGCGACAACAGGCTGCGGTATAAGTCGAGATATTTTCGATGAAGAGCACTCAGCTCTTAGCTTGCCACCGATTGTGCGTAATTTTTATCTTTTTCACGTTTATTTCACGATAAGGCGAATATTGTTTCAGATGGGGGGAATTCAGAGCGTAAGCGCCTTGCCAGGCGACCCCACTTTTAGCCAGTTCGACAACAAGTACGACGTGGCTTCGTACAAAAGAATATGTGCTGAGTTCGGTGTCGACCCGTCAAGCGATTTTCGTTTCACAAGAGGCGCGAACCACGGACTGGGTGACGTTTATATCTGGATCTCAAATATTGGTCCGAAAAATTCTGGGGCAAAATACCCCGATTACGATAAATTTTCGGACGAAGGGGGAGCGGCAATCAAGGGTAACTTGATTCAATACATAGAGCCTGATGATTCCGCAAATGCACAGGCTGACTGGTTTTGTGCAAATGCAACGCAAGGGCTTACTCAGGCAGGTTTGTCGAGAGTAAACCAGTCGATAGAGGCTTTTGTCTACTGTATTCTGGGTTCGCAGGTCAACGTTCGAAGTAGCATACTTGGAACAGGCGGCCGTGCAAAGGAAGCGCAAAGTGAGTTCCTCGTGTTGGTTGAAGACGCTATAAGGCAACCTGATCTGGCAAAGTCGGTCCAAAGATACCAACTCGCCATCGACCAGGCTAAGGTTCGGCTTAACCTTGCAGTCTGCCCAGGTGCCTGGCTTATGCCCGCTCGAATGGTGATAAACACAGAAAGCGTTGTTGGCTACAATAACCAGCTTAAGCAGGCTGTTGTTGGGATGAAATTAGGAGTGAATGATGAGGTTAATAAAGCTACAAAAAAAGCAGCTCTTAAACTGATGGCGGGAGGAAAATCAAAAATCAACCCACCAAACAGCCACCCTTCAAATCCTATACACAAGAGCGCCACAGCAAAAAAAAATCAGGCACCTGCAGCAAGCGCTGCTGAAACACAAGCTAGCAACGCGCAAAGCGCTAAACCTACGAAGGCCGTAGCCAATGATTCACACGAAATAAACAAAGCAACTGTCGCTGTTGGCGCGGTTGGAGCAGCAGCTTTGCTCTACACCCTTATGCGTTAACGTCTCTTTTTGATGTATTTTTCAACAAGAAAAGCAACCACAGCAAGGATAAGCAGCCAGGTGTGCTCTGCAAGAAATCCAATTACTTGACCAGCGGTTTTGAAAAGAAATTTCGCAATCGAGCCAATGAGACCAGGCAAAGCTGATGCTACCTTTGAGCCAATATCACTTAGGCCTTTTCCCAACGTTTTGCCGGTGGCCTTCAACGCGTTTGTAATGGCTCCAATAACAGAACCAATCGTGACACCAGCAGCAAGAAGTATTGCTGTTACTGTCACGCCATATTTTTTGAAGATCTCTTTGATCCTCTCACGAAGTGGAAGCGCCCTTTCTCTTTCTGCAATCTGCGTTTGTAAACGCCCGAGCTCCTCGGTTCTTTCCGCAACTCTTTCTTCCGCGGCTTGTTTGTCAGTGGGGGAGGCATTCTCATCCTCAATGATTTTTTTGTCTTCCTCGTTTTGGCGCTTGAGCTCATCTTCTTGCTCTTTAAGATCATCCAACGCTCTTGTGTCGTTGAGCCTTTTTTGAAAAGTGTTTATTTCGCTCTCTTGGGCAGCGAGGCTTGCCCTTAGTTGGTCGACTTGTGTTTGTTCTTTTGCCTTCTGCTTTGCTTGTTTTTCAAGAGCAGCAAGTTTTTTTTTTGCGTTTTCAAAATCCTTTTCAAGATTTTTTTTCAGTTGCTTAAGTCTGCGCAATTCTGATTCATTTTCAACATTTGACCCAAGTTGATCAATCTTGGCTTGAGTTCGCTCGATTCTTATTCTGAGATCTTTTACTTCTTGGGTGACTTTTTCTATTTCTGATGCGATTTTTTGGGCCTCTTGAAGTTGTTTTTCAGCTTCTCTTAATCTTGGTCTCATTTCTCTTATTTCTTCATTGCCTTGAGCAATAAGATCTTCAGCTGACGGCCCAAGTTCATCTTTGAAGCTGTCTAAAAAGTTTTTCATGAAGCCTGACTCATTATCTTTTAGAATCTTGTACTCGCCTTTTTTAGTTCCTATAGCAACAATTTTCCCCTCATTTTTCCCAGTGCCTCTTCTAATTCTAATTTTTTCAAATTTTGCTTTGGGGAATTTGCCTTTTATCGTGTCTACAGCTTTTTTAAGTTTTTGCCGCAAAAAACTTTCTTTTTGAAGATCACTTATCGAAGGGGTTCTTTCAAGCAAATGTGTTTCGTCGTAGGAGGTATCAGGCAGCCCGCTCTGTTCGTGCTGCATCGTTTGCATTTCATGTTGTTCACCCCCATGGTAGGGTGTGGATGCCTCCCCGGGCTGAAATGGTCGGGTTGTGTCGACCTCTTGTTCCTCTTCATCATCGTTATCACTGTTGTGGTCAAGATCTTGGTCAAAATCAGGGTCCTCGAATCCAAAATCACCACCACCTTCCGCCATCACGTAATTTATATATATTTTCAAATTAAACTTTTCAATTTAACAATAAAACCAATCGAGAGATGGCTGCTGTTCAAGAAAACCTTCGACCGGGACGCACAGAGAAAATACTCGGCGCACTGAAAGCCGAGCGCGCTGTAAAACGAATCACTTTTGACCGCACTGAAGCCAATCCAGAGGAAACGTTGTATGTTTCAGTGCCAAAGCTGAACGAAAACGAGGTCATTGTGCCCGGCTCGCTGGCGCTGCGCTTCAACATCGACTTGAGCGGAGGCCATGCCAACAACTTTATGGTTGACAACGTCAGCCGAGCTCTGGTCGACAAGTTTGTTGTAAAGTACGAAGGCACCGTCGTGCAGGACACGGTTGGCTATGACATCTACAAAATATTTGAGGACTTTTTCCTTTCGCAGGAGGAGCGCGACGACAGGGTGCCAGAGGGCATTCAGAGCGAGGACCTCAACAAAATTCGCTCAAATGCTGGCGATAAGAAAACTTCAGGTGTGGACGCAGAAAAAAAGCTGAATGAGATATATGGAAATAAATACCGCATCCGCCTGGATCACCAGATTTTAACTGACCATGGGGCATTTTATCCTCAGGCACTATACAACGATCTTGTGTTCGAACTGAAGCTCGCGGCAGCCGAACATGTGGTCAGAGGCTCAGATACAACAAAACTAAAATACAAGTTGACAAACATCCAGCTGGAGTACGAGATGATAAGAAGCGAGGAAATTGCAGATGAAGCGTTCAGCGCTTATTCGGGCGGCAAAGAGTTCGCTTACGACCACATCCAGCGTGATAAAGTGACGACTTTTGCAAAAGGCTCCGACACACGTCTGAATCTTAGGGTCAACCCGCAGAGGAGGTCCATGAAAGGTATTTTGCTCCTATTTATTGAGCAATATAACAAAGGTGCAAGGAGCTCGGAAAAGTACATTAACCCGGACATTACAAAAGTAAGCATCACTGTCAACGGCTCGCCAAACATGCTGTACAACAACGGCATCGAAGGAATGGACATTTGGGGAGAAGTTAAAAGATTCTACATGAAAGAAAAAAATAAAACGCAGCACATGACTCTGCAAAAGTTTTACACAGAAGACAAGTTTGGCCTTCTTATTGATCTGCGTTCCATGGCTGACCACTCGATGCACGGAAGCGGCACGCGCCTTGTGAACACAAAGGACGGTGTCCAGCTTGAGCTAGAGAGGAAAGCAAGCGGCTCAGGTAATTGAACTGCCACATTTACGTAATCAGCGACGCCCAAATGAATATAATTGGCAGGCAGTTAGAATCTGTGCTTTTATAATTTTTTCTTTGAAAAAGTGTACCTTAGGTACATATACGAACGAAGATGGATCCTGCCAATATACCCTTCAACGCCCTCATTGTGGGACCAACGAACTCAGGAAAAACAAAATACGTGGTCAATCAGCTTTGTGGCACTTTCCGAGGCAAGTTTGACTACATCGTGCTAATCTGCCCGACGTTCGCGCACAACAAGACTTATTTTCGCTTTGCGGTGGAAGATCCCCGCTTTTATGTTTTTATTTGCGAGCAGCACGAGGTTGAATCTTGGTTAAGGCTAACAAGATTTATTTTTGAGGGTACGAACACGCTTATCATCCTCGACGACTGCGCTGCTTCGAAAGATGTAAAGGGAAGAACAGGGGAGTTGGTCAATCTTGCTTTCTCTGCTCGCCACGCAGGCTTGAGCATATGGGTGTTAACTCAAAAAATGACAAGCATAACAGCCTCATTCCGCGAAAATGTAGCGGCAATCGTTTTCTTTTACACCCCCTCTGCCAAGACCACGAAGGCAATCTTTGAGGATTACGCTGGCGAACTTGCCTATGAGGATTCCAAAGAACTCATTTTAAAGCTGAAAAAAAATAAGTTTTCGCATCTTGTCATTTCTCATCGCCACCCTTACGGCACAAAATTTTCTTATTGAACATATTTTTTAGAGTAATAAATGGCTGACCCGTTCGCAACTTCTCCTCCCGAGAGCGTCAAGGGCGCTGCAAGTGAACAAGAATTAGCTTCCGTAATGGAACTGCTAGGAGCTGAACCAGAAAGTACAGAAAGCGCTATGGCACTCATTCAAGGCCCTGACATTCCTGCTTTGCGTGAACAGCTTGCAATCCTTGTTTCAACAGGAAAAGCCAAAGAAGCAATCGGTGTGCAACTGACACACGAGCAGGTGAAGCGCTTGACAGATAAAGAAGTTGAAAAGTACTTAAAGAGATATGAGGCATACGTTGGATCCAAAACAACCGACAGCTTGATTGACAGCTTTATTTTTCTTGTTACTAAAGTCGTTGGTATGGCCGTAAATATCAAGGACGTCAATGATTATCAGAAGGAACTCAAAAACGACTACATTATCAGTAAAGAGCTGTCCACTTTGGCAGGCGGTCTGGCTTTGAAATGCGGCCGATTTCTTGCCGTTGCAAATGCTGCGCTCATCACAACAAAGCACGTTGATTTAAACGAAGCTACAAAGTCGCACACTTCGCTGTGCGAAACCAAAGGCGCTTCCAAAGATGCGGACACAAACACTACTGAAGATTTTTCTGAGCAATGCTAAAAAAATGCTAAGTAATTACTGAACAATGCTTAGCAATTGCTTAGCAAAAAATCTTGCTGAGCAATTTTCTATTTAAATATTTTTTTTTTTTTTTTATTATAAATGGCCGAGCTCGAACAAACTCCGATCGCTCAAGAAGAACAGAAACAAGTTACTTCAACAACTCCAGCAACAAAGCCTGCCAAAAATCCAAAGCGAGTTGCTGCTGGCAAGCTTGCAGCTGAAAAAACAAAACAGGCTCGTGAAGCACAGAAAAAAGCTGCTGTCGAGGCTGCTGCAATAATTGCAAAAGAAAAGGAAAAGAAATCTGCTGCTGCAAAGCGAAATGTAACACCACCGGCCGTAACGGAACCAGCTCCGCCCGAGGCTCAGCCGCAATCAAGCGGTCTCACCACAAATCAATGGATATCTTTGCTTGGTATCGGCGTTGCAATCGTTACAACTTATGTGAAACGCGAAGACATAAAAGCCTTTATAAACGAAAAAAGAAGTCCAACATTTAAAGCTCCGCCAACTCTTATAACTGATGACACACCAGTTACAGCAGAAAGTATTGGAAGGGTTGCAACGCGTTCTTCAGACACGCCTTCGACAATCCAAAATGCCATTAGACCTCGCAAACAAAGAGGAATCCGTCCGATGGATTAAAAAATTTCTTTTGAACATTTCTTTTTCATTTATTATACCGACAATGTCCCTTGGTTTTATTCTTGACAGCCTTGTTAAAGGTGCAGCTATGGCTGGTATTGCATTACTTTGGTTTGAATTTTCCAAAACTTGCGTTAAAACCGCTATTCGGGTGCAAAAGGATGAGGATACAATTTTTAAAAAGAGGTATAAAAAAAACAAAAGAAGTTGAATCTGGTGAAGAAGTTGCAAACTTTGCTTCGCAAAACGGTGAAGAATAAACAAAAAAATTTTTCAATTGAATATTTTTTATTATTTTATACTGAACCGCCATGTCCGACAACAAGCTCGTGAAAACGCTCATGGATGCCGCCACCATTACAGGTCTCGCCGCCGGAATCGGCTGGGCTGCAAAAAAAGTTGTAAAAGAAAACTTCACATCCGACCCAAGCAGCAGTTTTATGAACTATGTAAAGTTCACAGCCGTCATGGCTGGCAGCGTTGCACTTAAACAGTATCTCGAGGACCAGAAAATTCTCCCCACCAATTAAAAAAAAATTAGAATAGTATAATAACAAAATGGCAAGCGTCGCGATTATGGCTGGCGGAGCTATCTTGAACGCTGCTGCTTTCATTGGCGGCAACTATCTTGCTCGAGCTTTGGGTGGCGGAGATGACGCCGCTTTGAAAGAAAAAGAAAGACACGACAAAGCTCTCGAGGCTTACCAGGCAGCTTACGCGAAGTACTCTCGCGACCGCACGAAGCTTCTCGACTGGATCGAAACCAACAATGAGATCAAACAGCAAGCGAAACAAAACTTTACGAACACAGACTACGCTTTCAAACTCTACAACCAGGCACATCCTGACAAACAAATGATTCCTCCGAAAGAACCCAAGTTCTCTGATTTTTATCAGCCAAGTGAGCAGCAGAAACAAGGTGAACTGATGTTTGTTGGCGCAGGCGCTCTTGCTCTTGGGTACGCTGCCTTTCGGTTTCTTTAAACGTTTCTTTTTTTTCTTGTATACGCATGGATGCAAAGATCTTTGCGGAGCAAAACTTTTCGAAGAAAATCTCGAAAGTCTACTATAGCCCCCAGGGCTACTGGAAGGGAATTGCAGCGATAAAAAAAATTAGCCGAGGCTGCCAAGGTTTCCGAAGATGCCGCAAAAAAGTGGCTAGTTAAGCAGGCCCTTTGGCAGATCTACCTTCCGGCACCACGATACGTTCCTCGCCCAAAATTCGATGTTTCTACCCCTAACGCGGTCCACCAGGCGGACCTTCTTTTTCTGCCACACGACAAACTGCCGCGAGGGCGAAAAGTTTACAAATACGCGCTGACTGTTGTTGACGTTGCCAGCCGTTTCAAAGAGGCCGAGCCTTTGACCTCCAAAGATTCAACTGAGGTTGCAAAAGGTTTTCAGACAATTTACAGGCGAAGTGCACTAAAATGGCCACAGATGCTGCAAGTTGACCCTGGTCGCGAATTCATGGGAGCTGTTACTAAAGAAATGGAAAATCACAAAACCTATATTAGACGCGGGCGTGTTAACATTCACAGAGATCAAGCTATTGTTGAACGTTTTAATCAAACACTGGCAGGGCGCCTGTTTGGTTATCAGTACGGTGTCGAGATGAACCTGCCATCTGGCCAGCGGTCGACAGCGTGGGTAAAAAGGCTTCCCGAAGTTGTTACCGCTCTGAACAACGAAGTTACCAGTCTTACTGGAAAAAAACCTGCTACTGCAATCAAAGAAAAGGCTGTTTCGTCCAAACCGTCCTCAAAATATACAAGGCCTGTTGGCAAGAAAGAAAAAAAAATACCCTCTCTCGTTAATGTGCGCTATCTCTACCAACCTGGCGAGCTGGAAGGCGGCGTAAAAAGGGCTACAGATCCGATTTGGTCATTAAAAGTCTACAGCATTGAAAGGTCTGTTACTAAACCTAATCAGCCAGTTCTTTATTACTTGCACGATGGTCCAAAGCGCGGCTTCGTGCGTGAAGAATTGCTTGTTATTCCTCCAAATACACAGTTACCACCAAGCACTTAGTGCTTGAGCCCCTTGGGCTCAGAAAAGCTATAAAAGTTCTGTTTATGTCGGCTTATATCCGTAAGCATTTGTATGTATCCCATCATCCGCTATCAATCGCTTTGAGTCAAAGGAGGATAGCGATTTTTTGTTCACCACTATCGAACACAACTCATGCTTAAAGCTTCTTAGCATGTGCATTTCGTGAAAGCTTTCCTTGTTTTGAAAAAGTGTATCTTTGAAGTTTTCATGATCTATCTTATTCTTTGTCACACACTCTTTTACCCCCTTTGCTTTTTTTATATTTTTTTTGTCTTCTGTCATTATTGAATACATTTTTGGCCTCAAACAAACACACTCTGAAATTAGTTTTCCTGCGCATTCGTCTTTCATTTTTCCCAACACCTTTTTGTTTTCGTTTGAATGAAGTGAATGCTCTTCTGGGTAGTCGCTTGTGTCGTACTTGTCAATGTTTTTTGCCATGTCCGCGTAAACGTCTTCTGTTTCTATCTCAAGCAAAAGGCTGTCTGTGTCTGTATACAAAAGCTCGCAACGCTCTCCGTACTCCTTTTTCAGATGGTTGTAAAAGAAGTCATACATGCATAGCTTGCTTACGTCAAGGATGGTCATGCCTGTGTAGACCGGTTTATTAAGAAAAAGCTTACTTTTTCGCATGTCTATTCCAACCAGATCGTTTGAAAACATCACATGCCTTGAATACAATGGGCTTGCAACTAATTTTCTTATTTTCTTTTTTTCGTCGCTGCGCACTATTCTTATGTCTGCACGGTTTCTCAAGTTTTCCATTGTTTTTCCAAAAACTGAGTTATTCATTAGCTTGTAAAAGTTCTTTTCAAAGACGCTTTTCGCTTCTTTTCGGAATTCTGTGTTCATCCGGATGTACGGCTCCATCCACGCCTCTTGTTCAAACTCTAAGACCCTGTGCACTTTTTTGAGTTTCATTCCCTGTTTTAGATAAAACTGCAAGTTTCGGTAATGCACGACGTAATTGGTTTTGTCTTCAAGAGTTGAAACAAGCTTTTCGGTGTCTGGCGGGTGCAAATCAAGATTTTTTATTGTTTTGTTTTGGTAAGGCGAAAACATTTCTTTGTTTATTTTCTTTTTCTCTGGTGCTAATGGATAGCTGTTGTGGGCGTCATGCAGCTCTTTCGGGTATTCCAAGTCCACCTCTAAAATCCATCCAGCTTTTGCATACTCTTTTTTTGTCGTTATTTCTTTTTCTGTTGGCTTAACCTTTTTCCATCTAAATCCACTTTTTGGAAGCGGCTTGCTCATTGCCCACCCGTAAAGGTTATTCGCATCGAGGTACGTTATGTATTTTTTTGGCTGGCTCGGGTCAAATCCCTCAACATAAGGGTTGTTCGCCTTTGCATACCTCTTGCTTACCATCGAAATCCCGCCTCTTATTCCCCTTTCGACAAAAAGATGCATTTCATAGTCTGTAAGTAACTCAAGCTCCACGCCTGTCTTTTTCAAGAGTGCGTCCCAAGCAAGGCCTGGCGTCGTGTAATAATTCGCGGGATCCAACCCGTACTTCTCAAGACAGAGTTTTCGGAAGCTTTCAAAGACGTCGGCTAACAGGGTCACGTCAGTCTTAACGTACAAATCGTGGTAGTCGCCCAGGGTCTGGCAGCCAAAGGTTTCCCACACGTTTTGCGCGTGTTCGTACTCTTTATCCGTTATGTTCTCATCATTAAGTTTGCTGTAAAACTTTTCTTTTTCAGGCAAACTTGTTTCGCTAAATCTTTCCCATGAGTCCATGTATTCGTAAGGATAGATTCCCTTTTTGCAAAGAAGTTCAAAACTTTCATCAGACGACTGTGTTGAATTAGATTTTGTTATATTTAATTCCTCCTTCGGCATCGCTTTTACAAGTGAATCAAGACTTCCTTTAAGAAAGTTTAAGCTGTCTATAAAACGCAGTTTGCCAAGTGAAAATGTGATGTATTTTTCCATGTTGTTTGCAACACATTTTACTTCTTTCTGTGCCTCTTTTGAAATCTTTGAAATTGACTGCATTAAATGGTGCGCATCATAACCCCTCAGGTTGTGAAATGCAACTGGTATTTGGACCTTTTTCGGATCTAATCGCATCATAAAGTTACAAATGTTGTGTGCGGCTCCTCGAAACTTGCCTGTTATGTGGCAATGGTCTTTTACCACATCCTTGTAGTTCGGCTGGATAAGCGGCTTGTGGCACGCTAAGCAGTTTTTTCGGTTTTTCGCTGCTAATTTGTGTGTTTCTTTTTCAAGCTTTTTTAGCTTATAGTGGGTTTCGGTATCCAGGTTTTTTACCTCTTTTTCCTTTCTGTAATAACATTTTTTGTGCATCTGCCCAAAGTAATTAAGCTCCTTTTTGTTTCCAATCCAAACTGGCAAAGAGTCCAAAAAGTTTTGTTTCATTAGCGTTTCTTCGCAAATGTGGCAATTGGTTGCATTTTTGAAGTTTACCCAGTCTTTTGCCGTCATCACAAGAGGTTTTGGCTTTGACAATTCATATCTTATTTTTCTTTCTTCACTTAAAAGAC
Source organism: Oculina patagonica (assembly GCF_052425735.1). Classification (NCBI taxonomy): domain Eukaryota; kingdom Metazoa; phylum Cnidaria; class Anthozoa; order Scleractinia; family Oculinidae; genus Oculina; species Oculina patagonica. The sequence goes on from NW_027558319.1 coordinate 31,957, forward strand.
AGTTCAAAAATACTTCAACGGCGTTTTGTCCTCTGTACACAAATGTTTTTTCGTGTTCACCATCACTCTTTACAACTGTGTAAGCAAATCCGCATGCCTCGTGCTGTTCTGTTTTGTCTGTGTAACTCGGCTTCATGTCTTTCACTTCTTCACCAAGGTCTTTTCTTTTCTGGCGCTCCTCGGCCGTTTCGCGTTTACACCCTTCTATTGGCCTTAGCAGTGCCTCCAAGTCGGCGTAAATTTGGTAAGGCGCTTTCATTTGTTTGTGGTAGTTTTTAAAAGAAAGAGTGTTTTTCCCCTTCTCCGGCATTTCGATTCTTGTTGGTCTGCCTTTAGCGCCATTGCAATATTTTTTGTGCTTTTCGAGCAAGTCTTCTCTTGTAAAACCTGTCAAGCACATCATGCAAAAGTGTTTTTTATGCTGATCTCCGGTTTGGTCATGTAACAAAGCACTTACTCTTTTTATAAAACAGTAGTGCTGTGTTAATCCTGACTCAATCAACATAAGAAATATACGGGGAATGCTATTTTCTTTTTCGCTTAATCTTAAAGGTATCACACATTCGTCTTCTGAGTCCCACCCAAGCACATTTATTGCAAGGTTTTTATTTTGCGCCTCAAGCCTGTCAATCTGCTTTAGTGGCGTTGGAAAATCGATTCCATTGTAGTTTATTCCGTCGTCAACTGGGTATCTGCTTGTTCTTTGCGGATTTTTCCCATCTCTTGGCGGAAATAATGCAGCTCTCAAAGCCCATTTTAGGCATTGGTTATCTCTGTTTTGCACGTTAATAATTGCTTTCTTGTTTGCCAACTTTGGGGGCAAAGGCAAATAAGTTCCTCCTCTCAATGGCTGATAACGCGCAACGTTGATGTACGCATTTGTTATTCTTTCAATGGCCCACCCAGAGCCGTTCTCTGACCAACCCTCAATTTCTCCCTTTGCTTTGTCAATAAATTTGTCAAACTCTTTTTTTATTTGGTCTTTGTCGTTTTTTAAAAAAAGGTGTGGTTCACTTTCTCTGAAATAGTGTTCCATGTGTTGCGTCTCACCGTCTATTTTTTTTGAAAATTTGACTTCAAGTCCAAAGCTTGCTTTTAAATTTTGTAAGTCATCAATTTCGCTTACCAAAAGCTCATAAAACTTTTTTTTGTTTTTTCTTGCAAAAGTGTAAAGATCTTTGTTGTTTTTGTTAGCTTCCGGTATGTCCATTTTCCATACTCTAAGCCATTCGTTAAAATCGGTGTGGGCGAGTGAAAAAGACAAATTTCTTTGGGGGTTTCTTTGAAATTCACGGAGGTTTTCCTCCATCATAGCTTGCAAAACTTCTGACGAATATCTTGCGGCAGCCATTTTTCGGTGTATATACCTTAAAAATATTTGTTCAATTGATATTTATTCCTAGCACAGGGTTGGCCTTGCGAGCCCCGCACACAAAAGGGCTGGCCTTGCGGGCCCCACACACATGAGAGTTTTGGCATTGCGACCCCCGCACACATGAGAGTTACCGGTTGTGGACACAACTTGCAAAAAATAGCGAGGCGAGACTGGCGAGCCCGAGCGGTTTTTTTGCAAGTTGTGCCACAACCGGTAACTCTCATGTGTGTACAACTCTTTGAGAGCTACATGTATATTGCAGGATGTCTGTTTCGATGATATGTAGATAAGAATGAGCTTTGTGACAATTTCTTGAATAGTAAATATAGTTATAAGAAATTAAGCATTCTTTTTTTCAATTTTTTTTGTAGTCACGGGTATCACGACTCAATGAACAGCTTGAGTCAGAGAAACTAGAACTCTTGTCTGTAGTCGAGAGAAAAAACCAGGAGATAGACAGATTAAATGGTAAGAAAATTGTTTATTTTTTTTTTTGAGAAAATTTAGGGTTTCTGACAAGCCCTAATAGTTATTCAGTCACTAAGGGTGCGTTTCTTTGGGAAAATCCAAAATTGGATCATTGATCTCAGATCACATGGATACTTTGCTCCCAAAGAAACGAAGAATCCGAAAACGGATTTTTTGCCATGACAACCCCGTAAACACATTTCGCACAGAACATAAAATATCAGCACAAATTTATTGTTCGTCGAATGTATCCTAGCTAAAATAATTTAAGCATACAAAATCTTTTACAAAAACCACACGTCGAAGTAGATCTTCTTTAGCGTTAAGCACAATGTGGCGAGAAAGCATCTGAGCGCGAAGAATGATTGCGAAATGATCAGTGCAAATTTCACTCGTGACAATTTCAAAAGGATACAACTTCCGTAGGCACACAGTGGCTGTTCTAGAAAACCTTTATCCCGTTTAAAATGATACTACATACCTATCTGAAGCTACCGTTTCCTTTTATCGTGAAATATTTTTGTATTTTGATCGAAATAACCGCCTAAAACTTTCCGTATGGCAGTGTTTACAAAGAGCGAACCTGTATTTTCACAGCAAAGACCGCTGGGCCAAGGTACTTTTTTCGAATCCTTTCCCAAAGAAACGCACGGATCATGAATCCTAAAAATCCGGATTCAGATATGATCTGATGTATCCACTCGAAGTGTGGATTCTTCAGATCATTGATCCAAGATTAATCCATTTTCGGATATAGGTAAAGAAACGCAAAATCCGTTTTTGGATCAAGAATCCGGATTTGGATTTTTCCCAAAGAAACGCACC
>NW_027558320.1:0-11591 GCF_052425735.1 Oculina patagonica
AATCCTTCGTTTATGCAACTTGGTCAGAGGTTTCGAGTGGGCTTAAAACTGGGGAGCTTAAATACACCCAACCCGGGGCGGGGTAATAACCGGCACTTTATGGTAATCTCTTTTATGTATCTTGCTCCTTCTCAATAAATGAAAACATACTTATTGGTTAAAAAATAAATAAACTCCGCCATGTTGAGCATATGTTTGCGAGAGGGTAGAATAAGGTTGCCTCACTTTTATGTAAGGGGTCAAGAAGTAATAATACCCGGACGACAGGAATTTTTTTTTTACCCACCGGAAGTCGGGAGATGATTGCGCCACAAGCTACAAAAAATCCTTTATTTCTCCTTCGTGTATTTTATAATCACATCATCAAAATGAGAATGAAATTATAGATTTGATACAGATGGGTTCAGAAAGTTAAAAATTGTCTTAATGTTCGTTTCCCGCATATGAAGGGTGGATTTATAAACGAAGCTTAGACAGCCTTTAAGAAGGTTACAGAGGTGATGGAGAATTTGATTTTTATGAGCAGACCTAACCAGGACCATTTTGCTGCACAAATTCAAATAAACTGAGGAACAAATGTGGGCGTCTTCGGGGGCAAAAGTGCTAAATATTATGAGTAATTCACTTAATTTATACATAACATTAACTGAATTTTTGCGCGCACAGCTGAAAAGTGAGTTCAATAATTATAGTAAAAGGAACACACAGTCATGACAAGAAAAAACCCGTTTCTTTCCCGCATAGGTAGCTCTGAAATGAAGAATTACCGTTAAGGTTATAACCCTTTCCTCATATTTGAGGATCTAAAGTTGGAGATTTTGCAGGAATGAGGAATGAGAAGGCATGTGTAGTGCAAACTTATTTCAAGTTCCCTGAGACGAACAATTACCTTTCTCGCAATTGGTTCCGTGAAATCCGTTGTGACATTGACACTGGTAGGTGTCCACTCCAGTGTTTTTACAGGTCCCTCCATTCTGACATGGTTTCTTGTCACATGGGTACACTGAATAACGAAAAAGTATTCGTTTAAATTTTAAGATTGTAAAATATAATCTTTTCATATTTAACTCAATTGTAACTAACGATGACAGTAGAGGCTGTTAAAATGTAGTTTCCTTTAAAACTTATAAAGTGTTTTTTTTTTTTCTTTTAGTTATCTTTTAGTTATCGATTGCCTTCTGGTGCAGGCATGAAATTTGTACAAAGCGCGGGAAAACATGTAACCGGTGCAAAGCGCGGGAAAACATGTAACCGGTACAAAGCGCGGGAAAACATGTAACCGGTGCAAAGCGCGGGAAAACATGTAACCGGTACAAACCAAGCGCGGTAAAACATACAACCGGCGCAAACCGCGGAAAAGCATGTTGCGAGTGCCAAATGTCGGAGAACATGCAACTTTTGATGGTTAGCAATTGTGCTTGGGTGGAGGTATTACTGCAACACGAAGAGATTGCCCAAGCGCAAAAATACCACTTTGGTCTGAGCAATTTGGTAGAGCAGTATAGCAAAACCAAAGTCAATGGAAAACGTTTCTTACCGCAGTTAGCCCACTTTCCATTGTAGGTGCGATCCAGTGAGCACCACGGTCTGTTGTGTTTGTATGTGGTACAGGAGGTGTAAGTTTTGCCTTTGTATGTGAAAGGAAAAGAGCAGCAGCGGCCATCCTTGCTATCTGTTTTTTGTCTACAGATCGCTGTGAAGAAACAGAATGGAGTAGAAAGTTAGAAAAATAAACGATGAAGAACACAACATACAGAAAAGTGATTGAAATTCCATAGCTACTCAATTAGAGAAAAGTAAGAAGAAAGTATAGGAATGTTTTCTGAGCCTACTGGCTAAAGAGGCCAGCGCTTAAAAAAGGCTTTCTCTAACATAGAGCAACTACTTGCCATGGGTGGCAAGCCCATTGCAGGCAACTTTATGTATTTTGTCGGGTTTTTCTTAACAATTTACCGACCGGCACGCGCATTGATTTTTACTCCTGAGTGCAAGGCGGTACTGTTAGAGTGAAGTATCTTAGCTAAGAGCAAAACACAATGACTAACTCTTGATCCAGATTCAACGCTTTGGGACACTGCGCCTTCAACTAAGACTTCGAGAAACAATGCCCAAAAATTTCCGGAACATTAGACTTCCCATCATTTATAGGGAGCTTAGGCAAACCACAACGGCAACGGCAACGTGAACGAAAACGTTACCAAGCAAAAGGTTTAATGATCAGAATAATATCTCTGCACGTGCGTTTTAAATCCTGTATCCTTTCTTTGCCGTTCTCTGCGAAACAACAACGTGAAATGCCCAAGTTCTGCGTATCTTGAAGAACGTGAACAACGACGGCAAATTTCCGTATTTCTATTTGGAGATGAACGTTCTCTTTACATATCCAGCTGGAGCTAGTTCCTAAACCAATAGATACGCTGAAAACCTCTGGATAATCACGAGTTTTTCGAGTAAACACAAACTTGGTTCGTTTGTCCTAGGCGACGCCGTCGTCATTGCTTAAGCTCCCCAATCAAGTTAACAATAATAAAACGAAGACAACACACTTGGTCAAAACAGAAGGCTACCTTGTTCACAGTTCCTTCCTTTGAACCAAGCTGGACATGTGCACTGGTAGTCATCACCATTTGGATTACATGTTCCACCGTTTTGGCACGGGTTCTGGGCCTTGCATCTGTCTGTTAAATAACATTTTCAAGTACAATTATTGAAAAAATATTATCCTTTTTCATTGAAAGCATAAAGGGCTTTTTCATGGATTTGAACAGATTTTTGAGCTGTCAAAATGTATATTGGTGTGATAGGAAACCTACAATTATTGGTCCATTTTTATAAACAATTGCTATATTAAAGCACTAACATGGTCAGGATGGAAAAGGATTACAACTTGAAAAATTAAGGCTTAATTTTTCAATGACATGGAGTAGATAAAAAAGATTCATATTTAAATTGCGGATAGATGTAAAGTAAAGAAATGATCAACGCTTTAGGGCATTCGTCAACTCGCAATTAACCTCGCCCCCAATGTGTGGCTTTGTAGCTCAGTTGGTAGAGCATCGCACCGGTATCTCGTTCAAGCCCTAGATGCATTTTTCAGGCTTCTTTCTGCGAGGTTCATTTTTATAGTTTAATTTTTTAGCTTGTTTCCTCGCGTCTCCAAAAAAGTCGATATAAAAAAGCACATAACTTAAATACATACCATGGTTCTTGTTTCCACAGTAACGGAGGTGACAGTTAGAGGTCCTTGGCAACTTATACACGTAGAATGCGCCACAGTTACGGACACTGATCTCTATGTTCCACTGACAAACATTGTTGTTCCAATGGAAGCAAACCTTTCGCTTAACAACTCCATCATCTTTGCTAGGATGTTGTCCATTCATCCAGCCTGGTGCATGAGTTCCACAATGATGTTTAGCCACTGGTGTAGTTGGCATTCTGGTGCCGGCAGCATCTGTGAAGCGGTACCACGCGGGTGACGCGGCAAGGTCGTTGCGGTCACACTTGAGTATGTTTCCTCTGTGTGCACCCGAGGCACGATTGGCATCACTGAGTTTGGTGTAACTGGAACATTCGGGTGGTGCTTTAAAAGAAAACGATAAAAGTTGTGTCAGTATTTTTTTTATTGAAAGGAAGCAAGTATCGTATCGTAGTAGAGTTAATATTGTACCGTATTGTCAAACCAGCTAAGCAGGTATTGTACATATTTACATTGCAGCAAAAATACATGGAAAATGAGATAAATTGCAATACTTCTTTAAACTTTACTGGTCCTGTTAAAATGATGAGTGAAACGGAAACGAAAGTAATACAGACGTAGCTAAGAGAATGTTAAAAGACCTTGTGGACACCAAATTAACTCATAGACTGCTTTTGCTAACTGATAGAAAAAAGAAGTTTAAAAAGTTCCACTCATCTTTATTCTGTGCTAGTTGTAAACAAGAAAATAGACCTAAAAGATGTTTATCTAAACTATTTTAAAGCTTTCACTAACCATATTTTATGAAATAACTCACCGCATACCATAACACCGATTATTTTTAGCAAGTTATGGGGTATCGATGGCGGTCTTTTCATTAAAAAGTCGAAGTCAGCAATGGCATAAGAACAAGTTTCTATAACTAAAAAATCGTTAACAAATTGTGCTGGATGTTCTACCTTGGTCACAATTCCTCCCACTAAACCATCGTCCAACACATGCGCACTGATATCCTCCTCTTGTATTCTGGCATCTTCCACCGTTTTTGCAAGGATTTCTTACCGCACACTCATTGACATCTATCAAAACAACGGAAAAACTCTTAAAAGGGACTGTGTCACGGAGTTAAGCCAAATTAAGACATAAACAATGGCCATCAGATTAAGAGAAATATAAAAATAGCCACTTTAAAACAGTGAAAGAGCATTTCAATGACACAGCAAATACAAAACGAAGAGGTACGGATGGGCAAAAATTCAAGAAGATTGAAACGGATTGCAATAGAGGTTCTTAAAAAAAATGCTAGGCGGAACAGTTTTCAAGTTAATCTCGTTTGTTTGTAACTTTTAATTGTAAATCTCGGGAGACATATTTGTAATGAAACAACGAGTTTGTTATTTAGATCAGTACAGAAGTAATTTTTTTTCGTTTACATTAGGTTTCATAAGTAATATTTGGCAAATCTTAATGAAATGGATTTAATGTAGACGTGACACACTCATCCCGTACTATTGTGCGTGTTAAAAAGGTAGTACTGTTCCATTTGCCGGAAAATTCTCGGCGGTTTTTTCAAACAAATGGAAAGCGCTCACAGAATTGTTGCCAGGACAAAAAGAAATTCTACACTATTCGTACGGACCGATCGTTCTTATACCTTCATCACAATGTTTTCCTTTGTAGTTTGCCGGACATTGACAGCTGTATCCACCAACAGAGTTTACACACTTGGCTCCATTCTTGCAGGGATTGCGAACTCTGCACTCATCCACATCTATACAATAAGTGAAAAAACAAGGAAATAAATATTCTGGCTAATAACAAAAACAACATCAACCGGGACTTCGAGTATTTATTTGACAAAATTATACACCAAAATTATCAACATCTTATTGCAAACTTCTGTATTACTATTTCAGACATCTTATCAAAAGAAATCATTTTTAACAGCACCAAATATCGAAATCAAATTTTTGAAATTCCACTGAATTCCACTGAATCGTGTAAAAGACGATTTGACAAAATAGCTACACGTGAGATTTGATCAATAGTTTACATGGTTCTTGTGAACTTTGAAATTTACTTCTCAGACTCTGATAAGAAATTGTTCTTGGTATTATCACATATAATAGTTTACATCTTTACATCATTGCATCTTACACACTCAGTGATGATTTCGACGTTGCTGATCCTAGCAGTATGCAGGATGCGTGTCACATATCAACCTAGTAAATGGCCTAACTCACCACGAGTCCCTCGTAGCTCAGTGGTCATAGCGCCCAATCGGTATCTGGAGGCCATGCGTTCGCTTCCCGTCGGGGACCCAGGATTTCTCTTTGTTCCACGCTCGTGACATAATGAACATTTCATCTTTATCACAAAAACTTTAATTGCTTTGTTGTTATCGCAATCACGTGTGCTAAAAAAATCTTTAAGTCTCGGTAAGCCCTCAATGTTCTTTCACAAAATGATTGTTTACGGTCCACTTCTGTATCAAAACAACTCTGAAGTCGCAAAAGCTCAAACATAAAATTTATCCTTCAAAATGAGCGCATCGCTTTTCCCTAGTTTATTAATTCAGTGACGTGCTATCAGTTATCAAAATTTATTTCATAGCGTCACTTCTTACTCCGCTATGTAGCCTCCCACGTGACCCACGGTCTAAAATCTTGAAACATCATCTATCCAAATTCGCCACAGCGATCAATTTAGCTTTATCGACATTAGTACAAAGCTAGCTTAGCGATTGTACGTACCTTGATCACAGTTCTTTCCAGTAAATCTGCTGTCACAAGTACACCTGTAGTCTCCGTGAGTGTTTGTACATCTGGCTCCATTCTTACAAGGATTGGCGGCACATTCGTTGACATCTGAAAATATTCAGATAAAACAGAGATCGTTTGGTTTATTACTATAACATAACTATTACGACTTAAAGTCACCTACCAATGCACAAATTGCCCAATTTGAAAATAATAAAGTTTGGTTCATCTTTAACAGAAGCTACGTAACAGGAAAACTCTGGATTTGGGGACATAAATGTCACCTTTCCCGAAAGAACATAGCTAATTTGTAAAAAAAAAAAGGTAAAGCAACTTTATTTATACACGGTTTGTGTTTAAAGCTACAAGCTTGTGGGGCCGTGTATATGAAACAAATACTAAACAAATATAATATATTAAATAAACGTAACATGATTGAAAATCCCAACTGGCAGGAGGCAGACCAGTTGGCTATTTACAAGCATGACCGAGGATTTGAACTCGGGACGACCGAGAACAAATCCAGATAGTGGTCAGAACGGGACTTGAACCCGGGATCTCCAGATTTCAAGTCCGGCGCTCTAACCACTCGGTTACCTGCGATCAGGCGTATGATCTTAGGTTAACCACTCGGTCACGCTGCCTCCGCGTGTGTGTGTGTACGGTAAGTACTGCACACACTTCAAAAATAAGCCCGTCACCTAAGTAGAGCTTCAAATATTAAATTTTGACGTCAAAAGTAACGTGTATACCAGTACCTTTGTCGCAGTTCTGTCCTTGGAATTTAGCCGTACACTTACAAGTATAACCATCTCCATTTGGACTACACGTCGCACCATTCTTGCATTGATTACGAGCCTTACAAACGTCTGTCAAAAAACACAGTTAATAAGCGGTGGGCCAGATCAAAGAAGACAAGCATGTGCAGAAGAACAAAAAACAAAAACCGTGATGGTCTGCTTGATCACGTATATAAAAAGAAACCGAGTCCAAGTTGATTTCGGTTGAAAAAGAAAATCGATCAAACAAACCAACTACAAAAAAACATAAAAATCTGAAGCACACATCAAAGTTAAACACATGCCTTCGATAACATTTCTGAGCTACGAAACTACTGGGAGTAGGTTAATAGCACGCGAAGAATGAATGAAGCGACTAGGCCTAGGAATATTTCTATCCCCCCATGGATGGGACTGTAGTCCATCGCAGGGTTATAGATACCCCAGCATTAAATTCGCTGGTACCCATTTATACACCTGGGTGGAGAGAGGCACTATGAGAGTAAAGCGTCTTGCCTAAGAATACAACACAATTACCCCAGCGAGGGCTTAAACCCGGACAACTCGATCCAGAGTCCAGGGCCCTAACCGTTAGGCCACCGTGCCTATCATAAACAGCGGGCACAGAATAAGGAATAAAAGATTAGCGAACAAAAGGCACAAAAATTCAATACATACCATGGTTCTTGTTTCCACAGTAACGGAGGTAACAGTTATTGGTCCTTGGCAACTTATACACGTAGAATGCCCCACAGTTACGGACACTGATCTCAATGTTCCACTGACAAACATTGTTGTTCCAATGGAAGCAAACCTTTCGCTTAACAACTCCATCATCTTTGCTAGGATGTTGTCCATTCATCCAACCTGGTGCATGAGTTCCACAATGATGTTTAGCTACTGGTGAAGTTGGCATTCTGGTGCCAGCAGCATCCGTGAAGCGGTACCACGCTGGTGACGCGGCAAGGTCGTTGCGGTCACACTTGAGTATGTTTCCTCTGTGTGCACCCGAGGCACGATTGGCGTCACTGAGTTTGGTGTAACTGGAACATTCGGGTGGTGCTTCAAAAGAAAATAAATGAAATTTTGATACTTCTTAAAACCTTAATTGGTCCTGCCGTGTTAGAATGAAAATTAACCAAGGTTTGCTTTCACTGAAGTAACAACGTAACTAAGAGAAATGAATAACAACTCTTATAAAAATAGCAAATTAAATGCTTATGGATCGAAATGATAGAGGTGTTTGTAAATGGTTCCATACATCTTTCGGTGCTCTAGCTGTAAAACGAAGAAATACGCCTTTTTATCTGAAGTCAATAATTTTTACCTACACCTAAAATATTTTATGAAATAACTCATCGTGTACCATAAACCCAAGTTCTCGTAATCCTTGTTAATTTTTTGGCAAGTAATTATAGCCAGTTGGTTTAGGTTATCGATGGTAATCTCTTCATTACAGACTCGAACTCGGCAACGGTTTAAGATCAAATTAAGGACAAGTTTAGCTAACTAAGGGCCTTCACAGAATTGACATTTAATTGAATCTATTCGTTGTCGAAAACTAAATGTCATCGACAACCGATTCTGTCCAATGCAAGCATTCCACACATTGGAGTGTTAGTTGTCGATAACTAAGTCAGACCAGCGAGAGCTTGGGAGCTAACATTCTCTACGCTTGCTCAAACCACTGACCACTAAAAACGCAGTTACGATAGTTGTCGACAACTAAGGCAAAACAAAAACCTAGTTCTCGACAGCTGTTAGTTGTCGACAACTAAGCAATTTCGCTTTTCGAAAAGAGAGACTGCCTAGCCGTCGACAACTAAAACTTTAGCATTAAAGATGAATTCCAGTCCGTACTGCGCAATCTCGGCTGCAATGTCTATGTGAGCCTCACACGCCGAGGAATGTTTACAAGCAAAACTAAAAATTCCGCGAAAAACTTACCTTTTTCTTCATTATTAACGCCAGATATCCTTGCAAAAACAATAATAACGAGAAGCAGAACCTTGACGCTATTTCAAACAGACGTTTCAGCTCATCGGAAATTCTTGAACGAAACGAACTGTAATGGCGGACTAAAAAACTTCATGTATGCTGTCACCGAAGTGTAACGTTTCAACGAATTCAAAACAAAAACGAAAACAAACCCCGAGTCTGCGCAGTACGGACTGGAAATCAGCTTTAAGTGGTTGACAACTCGCCTCACACACTACGTTTTTTAGTTGTCGATAACATTTAATTGTCGATAACAAATAATTGTCGAGCAAAAAATGTCTAGTCTCTAGAGGCACTAAAGAATCGTTTACAAGTTGTGCTGGATGTTTTACCTTGGTCACAATTCTTCCCACTAAACCATCGTCCAACACATGCGCACTGATATCCTCCTCTTGTATTCTGGCATCTTCCACTGTTTTTGCAAGGATTTCGTAGCGCACATTCATTGACATCTATCAAAAAAACGGACAAAATGTCTTAATTTGCGACCAACTTCAGTCGTGTTTAGATCTTGACAAATGCTTGTGAAGGCTGTCTGTTTTTTGTCTGTTATGTCGTATGTCGATGGTAACTAATACAAGTCTTAATGTCACAGATTTTTTGCCTGAACAAAAAGAAATTCTACACTATTCGTGCGGACCGCTCGTTACCTTCATCGCAATGTTTTCCTTTGTAGTTTGCAGGACATTGACAGCTGTATCCACCAACAGAGTTAACACACTTGGCTCCATTCTTGCAGGGATTGCGAACTCTGCACTCATCCACATCTAAAACAGTAAGTATAAAACACGAAGACAAATATTGTGGGTGACCACAACAAACTGAAGAAGATCAAGAAAATTTTTAAATTGACTTTGTAAACGTCATTACTTTCTTTTTGCACTCCATTACTTTCTTTAAACAACAGGCGGCATCTGCAAAAGCTCAGAGCACAAAGTTTATCTTTTAAAACGAACGTTTCGCATTTACCCATTTTCTATTTATCCCAGCATTTTTGGTTATCAAAATTGATTTAATAGCGTCGTCTCTTACTCCTCCATGAAACCTCGGCTCCTTCTGCAGGTACCGAACACAGATGACGTAGAACAAAGGTAACAAAAAATGAGAAACAATGCTGTTCCAAAATACAAAGAATCACAAACAAACATATGACTTTATCTGCATGACTTTATCTGTGACTTTATCTGCATCTGGTACCTACAAGCAGACTCGTACCCAGTCGCTTCTCTTGCTTTTTTAGCGGCGCGCAAGGCATCAAGGGAAGCTCTTTCTACGTCCTTCACATCATCCTCTTCGAACGTAGCCAAAACGAAAAAAGAGTAACGACTGGGTACGAGTCTGACCTACAAGAAAGACCCGAAGCCTCTCACGTGACCTGCAATTCCTGTAATTTGCCCAAACTAAATGTCGAGACCTCAGCTTTTCAATATTCCCCACAGCGTTTAGTAAAGCTTTATCAACTTCAAGTAGAAAATTAATTGAACAATTTTACGTACCTTGATCACAGTTCTTTCCAGTAAATCTGCTGTCACAAGTACACCTGTAGTCTCCGTGAGTGTTAGTACATTTGGCTCCATTCTTACATGGATTGGCGGCACATTCGTTAACATCTGAAAACATTCATAGGGAACAAAGGTCATTCGACTAACAAATTATAAGACTTAAGCTATAAAAAATAGGTAATTTTTGAAGTCTTATATCTTAAGTCGCATTTTTACCAATGAAATATTAAATCTGAAAAAAATTATCACATTTAGAATGATCTACAACTTCTGTACTGTCAAAACCCTTTTAATATGGACGTCAGAAAGACAGAGCTTAGTGTCCATGTTTTAAAGGTGTCTGTATTGTAGAGGTAGACATCATATGAATTCTGGATTCTCCGGTACAAGTGAACCGTCCGCAATACAGTTAGTCTCCTTCGCAGCCGCTTTTTTGGGACGTCACGCAACGCTCCCCCCAAAGAAGCTTCTTTGGGGGGAGCGTTGCGTGACGTCCCAAAAGCGGCTGCGAAAGAGACTACAATACAGTAAAACCCGCATAAAAGAACCTGCATTTTCCGCAGGTTCTTATGTAATTGGTGTTTAAAAAAATGACTGCAATCTAAGCAAATGCAAACCCTATTCTAGGTTATCTTTTCTCTTTTTACGCCCTTTATAATTTTCTTATTATGCCCTTTACACCCTAAGACCTTAGGATTTACTACATTGTGTAAAATAAGAACCTGTTACAAATTTTACGTTAAAACACGTTACGGCCTAAGGGGGTCTTAACGAAAAATCTTAGCCTAACAAGTTTTTTTACTGTATAGAGGTGTCAAACATGTTGTACCTTTGTCGCAGTTCTGTCCTTGGAAGTTAGCCGTACACTTACAAGTATACCCATCACCATTTGGACTACACGTCGCTCCATTCTTGCATTGATTACGAGCCTTACAAACGTCTGTAAAAAAAGCAGTATATGATAAATCAGATGAAAACGGACATTAAAAACGTGCAAAAGTGGCGTGAATTTAAAAGAAATATTAAACTAGAAATCTCCAAGGTGAAATTTCGTGTGGCTGTGTAGCGCATATAGTTAGTTTATAGAAATGTTAAAATGTAAATGTTAAATGCGCCGAGGATTGAAAGTTTTTCCCAGACGTTTCGGGGCTACTGCCCCTTCTTTAGTGAAAAAAAAAAGGTTAACTGGCGTTACATTTATTATTATTATTATTATTATTATTATTATTATTATTATTATTATTATTATTATTATTATTATTATTATTATTATTAAGAAGGGGCAGTAGCCCCGAAACGTCTGGGAAAAACTTCAATCATCGGCGCATTTAACATTTATATTTTAACATTTCTA
>NW_027558321.1:0-11571 GCF_052425735.1 Oculina patagonica
AGTTCAGCTTAAATGGAATAAATTGGATTTGGAGAATACAACATTTAACAATGGTAATATGATATTTGTAGATACACCTCGATATTAAACAGTGATTTTTCTTCTAAAAATGTTTGCTTTCTGCAGTTGCAAATGTTATATTTAAATACGAGATTTAACAGTCGAATCTTTTTGCCGAAACATGACAGCAAAAATTAAAATTGTTGCACAATATGTAAAAATTATTAGAGTTAAATTTGTTGCTGTATAATTATGTTGTCCTAACAATATCTTGTGCAAATTTATGTTAGGTATATTGTGACATAGCACCAGACAGTCAAGTTTGGACTCTTATCGCTCGGTTCTCTAACAAAGATAGCAGGAACTGGATGGATGACTCTGGGTACTGGTGGTATGACAGGACTGAAGCTGCTGGAAAAACCACTGATCCATTGAATAACGCTGATATGATATCGCCGGCATTTTGGCTGGCCAGCGGCAATGAGGTCAAGATCACGCGCAGTGATGACCCCCAACACACTCCTTTGCTGCAGACCACGGATAACTGCCTGGAAGGACAGACATTCCGCTCTAAAATCACAAGATATGGGGACTTCAGAAAAGGCACACGCTGGGCCTCGTTTACGTGTCTGGGCAGATGCGCAGTAAAGTATAGCGACAAGTACCAAGAAACTACAGGTTTCAATCAGGCAAGATACCATGGGGAATTGCAAAGCTTCACTAATATCGGATTCTGGTGTAGCTGGAATTGGGAAAGCTCTGTGATGATGATTGGTGGAGGAGGTTCTGCTCGTTCAGCGGCTGGTCATGGGGTCGGGGTAACGGCCGCGAAATCGGGTTCCTTTGTAACAGAAAATGGACGACCTGAAAAGGACTTTGGTAACGATCCATGGGGTCTCCCTACTAGCGCATACGCTTTAAACCTGTGGATACGCGGTCGTAATAATTAGTTTTGCTCTCTGTTTATGGGTTAGAGACTGTTGTGAGTGTTTTGTTGACAAATACACGCACGCGCTGGCCGCACAATGAACGAGAAATTTTCAATACTGCACGAGGCGTAGCCGAGTGCAGTATTGAAAATTTTGAGTTCATTGTGAGGCCATCAAGTGCGTGTATTTGTCAACAAAACACGAACGAACAGACTCTAACCCTTTTAATATACAATCTGAGTACACTGCATCGAACTGCAAGCGATCATCGACTTAACGAACTTCAAACAACAAACTTAATGTTTAAAAATAAGAAGTGTAGTAGTACATAATTACACGGGATTACATCAATAATATAAAAATCACAAATTAGCCGTACAGAAATAAAACTTAAAATGGTTCATAAAATCGTTCATCAGCTGTGGTCGTTCATAAATACAGTCAGCGAGAAGCTTGTTCAATGCAAGTCGATGGCTTTCACAATCAAGCAACTACAAGCAAGTCAATCGCACACAAAAATGTATTTATTGAGCTGCAGTTTACCTTTGAACATGAAAGCGCTTCAAGTTGTTATCCTCTTCGATTTTGTTTGGTATTGGATCGTTGATAATTTGAGGAATATACTTTTCTTCCACTTCTACAAGCTTTGAAGCTGAAGACACCTTCAATAATGCACGATTTTCGTGCATTATTGTCAATACTGCACTGTCTGAGTTTGCTGACGACAGGTAAAGCAAAATCACGTTTTTTTTTTTAACCAATTGCGCGCGTGGATTTTGGACAGTGAACGAAGATTGTATATTAAAAACGGATACTGAATGTTCCTCTCGGAATAAAAAAACAAATGTAGTTGTGGCTTAAAGTTTAATATTAGGCGCAACACTTATGTGTAAAAACAAGCTTGCATGAAGATTGTAATTTTAATTTGATTACGTAAAATCATTCTATGCAAAGTAAAGCTTTCGTTGTATAAAACTTTAAACTATTTTGCCAAACTTCACCTATTTTCACCTTGTCTGACACTTCTGCAAAACTCTGATAGACGCAAACTAGGGAGAGTCTAGTGACATGCGCTCAGAGCCGCGTGCTATTTAAAGACTATTAAGCCCGGGCCAAACGAAATTGAGAGTTGATGAGAGTTCAAGTTCTCGCTCTCGTTTGGCATGGAACTTTTATGCACTCTCATCGACTCTCATGCGCTCTCATCAACTTTGAACGTGCTCAAATTTGTTATGAGAGTCGATGAGAGTTTGACGGACTCTCGTTCTCGTTTGGCCCGAGTTGATGATAGTCGATGAGAGTTGACGAAAACTCTCATGAGAGCCAACTCTCATCAACTCTCACCCTGTTTGGCCCGGGATTTACCTAAGAAGAACTATTACGAATAGCTGGTTTGGGGTTCTGTGAAAATAACTCGAACATCATGATTTATGTGAACGACCACCAGAACTTTTCAACTAGTAAAGATATTAACACACGTCAGCACATTCGGAAGCAATCTCGTGTTACAAAGGAAATTTTATCTCCCATTGTACAAAACATAAGTAAAGTAAACCAGGTATCTAATCTTTTTAAAATAGCACGATTTTTAAAAAGGTTTTCTTAATTGATGAAAATTTTCTTTTATTTGAAGAGTTAGTTTCTGAAAATTTTACTCTTCAAGTTGATTATTTGTTTATTTGTTTAAAGTTTAATCTTTGAAGATTGTAAGTGATTTTTCTTTCACGTTTTATTAAAAAAATATATCGCTAAATATAAGTTATTTTTCTTCTCGCGTCTGATTTGCCCTTACGTAAGCCGTAATTTGTTAGTCTAGTTTTTTTGTGGGGTCGATATTACAAGCTCTGTTTGCACCAGTCACTTTAGTTTACACTGTTGCTGATTTCATTTTAATTTAAGGTGAAAGTTGAAATAAAGATTGATTGATTAATTCATTAATTATTTGATTGATTGATTGATTGATTGATTGATTGATTGATTGATGGACTGTCTTAGAGTGATTTTAAATCGAGTGTAGTAAAACCAAAACCAAAGTTATCATTCTGGCCAATCACAAAGGACACCGACAATCCAGTGAATCAACCAAAACTCGAAGCAAGTACATGTGACAGGCACGAAACGTTGGAAAACCTGCCGAGTGAGTTTCGATTGGTTTTGGTTTTACTTCAGAGTGGCTGAAAAAGTTGCGCGGGATTTTTAATCACTGAGCGAAGTAATGAAAAACCGAAACAAATGCGACTTACTTTCGACACTCAAGTGAAAACCGCTTTATTCTATGCTGTAAATAATTCCCTTTACGACCCATGCCGAATTATATCATTAAACACAAACATATTAACATAAACTTCGAATTCGAACATGAAATTCAAACCATATTGTATGCCATCGGTTCGCCTGTCGACTAAAATGACGTTTATTAGAACCTTTTATTAGATTTACCTTTTTCGACAAGCCTTGACAAGCCCGATTTTTTTTTCAAGTTAGAAATAAATAACTCTACACAAGTAATCCTAATTACTTTATTCTTACTGGGGAGTATTATTTTTCTTGGGATTATTTTTGCTCGAAACGCTCCTAACAGGGAGGTACTGGGGAATACAGGGATCATATCCACGGAATCCCACAAGGAAAATTTTTTACGATAAAATTGATTTATTTTCTCAACATGCCTTCGAGGCTAGTTCTTCACACTATCGCTAGGATTTGATTACGTTATAGTTAAGTGTTGTTAATTAAAAGTAACTCTTACTGTAAATAATTGCATTTCGGTTTTCCGCAGATTACCTGTTTAGCTCTGAACGATTCTGACCGCTTATGAGTTGGTACTGGAAAATACAAGGATTTGCTCTTGTTGTCCCATCTAAGATATGTTTTAAAACAAAACTGATGTAGAAGAAAACAGGGGTTCCCCAAGATACTTTCTAAGCTTTTTTCCATGAACAATATATTATCCCAATCTTTAAATATGCATGCGTATCTTCGATATACACCATAGCTACATTGCATCTAATAGAGCCAATGCGGTCATTAATTTATTTACCTGCAGATATTAATAAGGCAGATAATACACACAACAGATTAAACGGATTACGAATGATGATTACGACTTTAATATTGTTTTTGGATTATTTGCTATCTATAGTTACAAAGCCCCCGACTTTCATTCATATATCGTGAAACAGTCTTCTTTACCACTAAACTATAGAGCAACAAATATGTTCGGGTTGGCAGACACCAGTACGTTTGAGTAAGACATGTCTGGGTAAGTGATCAATATTAACGGTGAAAGTTTACAGTGGTTTTTGGTATATTGAACGACTATTCTAACACTCCATCAAGTAATCCATTTTGTTATTTTATTGTCAAAATAGGTTTTCACAAGCGACGCAAGCAGAAGCGCAAGCATAACAGCTCTTATTCCGCTGTGAAAATGGTCCTAACGCAAACATAAGCAAGGATCAAAATTTCTTTTTGTTGTGTTTGCGCTTGTGCTTGCGTCGAGGCCGTTTCACAGTAAAAAAAAAAAAAAGGTTTTTTGTGCTCGTGCTTGTGCTTGCCTTGTTAGTGAAAACCAGGCGTTAAACGTTTTTAAATGAGACAGTTCAATAAGTTAGTCAAATTATATGAAATCTGTGGCCTTTAAAACAAAGAAACGAATCGACGCCAAATATGTTTTGCTACCTAAATCCATTGGTATCAATACGAAGTTTGAGATTAAAAAAAAAATCAGTCCGGAATGTGAGTTTTTTTTTTTTTTTTTTACTTCGACGTCAACCTGTTTCGACGATGAGTTTGAAAGAGGGTAGCGGATTGGGGTGCTGGAATGTGAGTAATTTCAGACCATTTCTAAGCTATTGATAAATTTTACAGACCTCACAATCTCAGCTGTAAAGAGAAAGAGTTCCGCTGACTCCGTAGTTATTCCAGGCACACTCGTCCATGTCAAACTTTGCGTCATAACGTTTTTGATTTTAATGTGATGGATATGAAACTTTGGGAAAACTTTTGCCTGTCATTCAGTAATGATATGATATAATTTGATTTCACTGGTGAAAAATATTTCCAATGTTACTGGCGTTTAACTGAACCCCGCTTTTTGGAAAAAATCGCGTCCAGTAAAAAAATTAGCTGATATATTTTTGCTAAATTTCTGGAATCAGCTTATATTCACTTAATACACATCATAGCCAAGCTTCAGGAAAATCGTTGGAGCAGAAGTCCGGAAATATTAAGGTCATGTAAATTCAACTCTTACATTCGGTTGATAGATTCCATACTTGACGCTCGTCGACGAAACATCACTCTGGAATGGTTGGCTTTGTTCTGACGACGGTTTTCTTGGTTCAAGTGTTTACTAAAGTCGCTGGCGAAGGATACCGAGACACTTATTCCATCTACGGGATGATGCTCGAGGGTCATATCATTAAGACGCTCAGTACTTCTATCTCACTTGAGTGTCTCCGGGCATGCAAGGACGATGACAGATGCCAAAGCTTTAACTACGTCATGGTGCAAAATATTTGTGAGCTGAATAACGCTTCCAAGGAGTCCAGACCAGAATTCTTCGTTCGGAGCCCCGACAGATATTACATCACCGTAAAATGTACGTATGAAAAAAAAATAACAATTGAAGCAATAAACAGACTGTACAGGGTAATCATGTCACTCACTTACACACGGTTTTAAGCGTATGTTAACGCAAAATAAAAAGCTTAAATTTCGAGATAAGCCAGAATGAATCATCTTTACAAACAAAGAAAAAATATCTTAGTTAAAATATCAAAAGTAAAAAGGTGTCAACCTTTTTCCATGGAAAGCGAAATTCTGCCAGCACTCTAAATTAAATTTGAGTCTCATCTGGCACAGACCAAAATGCTTAGCAAAGATATATTTTATTCACAATTTCTCTACACAACCTATAATTTATACTGCTCCTGCAAATTAGGTCAAGAAAACAGAAAATAGCCATAATTCCAAAATTTAAAGTGGATATAACAAAATATATCTTACATATATTACGGCTTTAATCAATTCATGTGCATGTAAAAGGTACTTGAAGATGCGATTTACAAGAGGCACTGATAAAGCCAAAATACCTTTTTTGCTTATGATATTTGTCCCTTTTTAAAACGGATGATTTTACTGCGAAACGGTCTATGTGTTAAATAAGGTTATTTGGTTGAAGTTTCCTAACCTTTTTAACTCATTCTTATTTAAAACGTTTGATTGAGCAATCCCTTGTAACAAATTGAAATAAACCAAAAACGTAAAACCAGCGCAACACTAAAGTTTTGTCCAATACATTACGACCTTACTGCATCATTTTATTTTTTGCACAGTTCTGCTGGGTTCATTTCCCGAGATGCCTGCGGACTCCTGTGCGGCAATTGTTGCCAGCGAAGATGGAAAGGCGGTCAGTGGTTCTTACTGGCTGAAAATCAACAACAACTCAGAAGGGATGGCTTCGAAAACTTTCCCGGTAAAATATTAGAACTGACTATTGTTTCATTCCTAGGTTACAATGAAAAAAAAAAATCAAGGAGCATTTTGCTATTCTAACCATAAAACTCGTACGCTGCCGAAGTTCACTGCTATTTATTACCCATGCCATAACTTCTTATTTTCTGAGGTCCAGTTTTTTATAATGGCGAAAACAACTTTCAACAATGGTAATACGATATTTGTAGATACAATAGTACGTATTTTTACAGTGATGTTTTGTCAAACATGAATGCTCTCTGCCGTTGCAAATGCTATACGTAGTGACGATACATGTTTGAAAGAGAAAAAAGTATTGAATATGCAAATATTTTCACCGAAATATGTCCATACAAATTTAAAATTGTTTTATTATATGTAAACATTATTGGGGTTTACCGCAGTCTCGTCGTCATATTAATACGTGAAATTGTTTTACATCAGGTATATTGTGACATGACGACAGGCAGTAAAGCTTGGACTCTTATCGCACGGTTCTCTAACAATGATGTCGTACAATGGATGAATGGGTACTGGTGGTATGACAGGACTGAAGCTGCAGGAAGAACCATTGATCCGTTTGCTAACGCTGACATGATATCGCCAGCATTTTGGCTGGCCAGCGGCAACGAGTTCAAAATCACGCGCAGCGATGACTCCCTGAATACTCCTTTGCTGCAGACAACAGGTAACTGTCTTGGTGGACAAACATTCCGCACTAAAATCACAAGCTATGGCGACTTCAGTAATGGCAAAAAGTGGTCGTTGAATAAGTGTCTAGGAAATTGTAAAGTGAAGTATGGCGGGCAATACAGTACGACTGAAGGATTCATAAAAGCGAGAGTAAATGGCACAATGCAAAGTTTTAATAGAATCGGTTTCTGGTGTCACTGGGGATGGAGCGGTACTGTCATGATGATCGGTGGAGGTGGTCAAGGCAACGCTGGTCACGGGATTGGCGTGACAGCCGGTAATCAGCCTAACTTTGTAAATAACAGACCCAAAAAAGACTTTGCAAATGACGCATGGGAGTCCTCTACTCGACAGTACGCTTTAAACCTGTGGATTCGTGGGTAACATAATTAGCTTGGCACTCTGTAAATAGGTATAGTTGGTTTTCAACTAGGGCTTTCCACAAGTTGCTCGGCAACTTTTTGGCAACTTTTCATGTTTCGAGCAACTTTTTCCCCTTCGAGCAACTTTTTTCCTCTCGAGCAACTTGTTGCATTTTAAGCAATTTTTATACCGAGTGTTGTTCAAAGGCAATACGAACGTTTCCGAAGATTTACGAAGTTTGCCGAAGATTTTCCGGGAACATCTGAAGACATTTCGAAACTTTTCGAAACTCTTCATCAAAAATGACGTCATCGATATCTTCACGATTTTTCTCAGTTAAAAAAATTCTTGTTATTTAACCGTTGATTTGTTATTTAGATACTTTTTTGCTGTAAAATTGCATAAAACTGCTTAGAAATCTAATCCGAAAGGGAAATAAGCATATATTTAGAGAAATTGTCTTAATTAGAAGCGGCGTTTTGGATTTTTTGGAGCAACTTTCGAGCAACTTTTATTATCAGAAGCAACTGTTTTGGATTTTGGGAGCAACTTTTGAGCAACTTTTTGAGAAATTACGGGCAACTTTTTGGAAAATCTCGAGCAACTTGTGGAAAGCCCTATTTTCAACCATGTGACAGGGCGGCCAGATTGGAGGACCAAACAATACAAAATGTTCGCGCTGAATTTGCATGAAAACAGAATTTAATTCCCAACGGAGAGAAAGTCTATTGTTCTGGTCCACCAACATGGCCGCCGTGACGTCACGTGAAAACGATCTATTGCGCTGAACTATGTGAGCCAAAATAATGGCAAAGACGCATGGTTACTATGACAATCACTAAATTAAAACAATTTAAACATAAGTTGAGGTTTTCATGACAGGAAAAGTTTCATAAACGAGTAGGCCTGGGAGATAAGGCCTAAAAACCAAGTAAAATCAAGACTGGTGCAACCAGAGATCGACAGCGCTACGAGACTTGAAACATTCTGTCAGAAAAGAGATAAAACGTTAGACATGTCATATGCTGTTGTTTTTTTTAATACCAAGCTCACACGCATGATTGTTCATCCTGACAACCGAGCGAATGACTGAACTTAGTGATACGTTATTCATTTCATCGTTATAAAATAACTTGCTCACACCTGTGAACAGCGCAAATACTTTCCATATTTTCATTTAGTCGGCATTTCCTATGACGTGCACTAATGCGGTATAACATCAAGTTGCCATTAACCTAAATAATACATTTAGATGTTTATCTAAGTTAAGATATAGTAATAGACCTTTTTAGCTTGATACGTCATACAATGATCACGTGGTCTGAAATAGGTAAACAAACACGCGTTTCCTCGAAGTGAAGTATTGTGCGTGGATTTCGATATGGAGTATTTATACTCCCGTGTGTATAACTACTTTACTATCTCTACTAACGAAGAGATATATTTCCATAGTTTTCCCAGCGATAAAAAACTCGTCAAGGTAAGAGAAATCTAATCGCTAAAATGCGATCCCAACTACGCTTTGCCGACAACATTATTGATGAACTTGAAATATTCATTTACTGAAGCTTGTTACATTGTCGCTTTAATGTATGGATTTCAAGAATTAGAAGAGATCCTAAGAACGATTTCAAGGTATTAGCTCATACCAAAGTTTGTTTGGAGCATTTCCAACAAGAGAATTTTGTGTGCTTTGACACAAGTTCAAGAGGACTGAAACCAGTCGCTTGCCCATCAGTTTGCAGCTGGACGAAAATAGCTCCTGAGCGGTCGCTTCCAGAGAAGAAAAAAAAAACAGATAGAAGAGCTAAATGCTGTCCTTGACGTAAAGCTAACTGAAACGGCTTCAGAGGATGAAGGCTAATTCGATCTTTTAGAACTACTTTTCGAGAGCTACTTTGTTTTCTTTGTACCGGTATTATAATAATATAATCATAGATTGCACTAAATTAAAAATCCAGTGCCCATTTCACTTGTATACTTCAATCACAAAGTTACTCAAATTACAAATCCATCACTAAATACTTTGAAATCTCTTGTGGGTGTTGATTTAAAGGGAGGTATTATGTTTGTTTTACAGCTGAACACAGATTTACAGGGTTCATAACCTTTTTCACAAACAATTTTCTAGGAATTTTCCAGGATGATCTGTCCAGGACTAACCTTCTCACTCTCAAGATCTCAATATTATTACTCCTTACTGACTTCCATACATTTCTTATGATGCAAGTTCTAAGAATTCAGTTGTTACCGGAGTTTAACAGGTTTTCAAAACATTCCAGGACCAGTTGTCTTACACAATAAAATTCCAGGACTTTCTAGGTTTTCCAGGACCCGTACAAACCCTGAGTTTAAATATCTGATAAACAAATTCTCACAAGGAGTGGAGTTCTTGAGGTGCTTTCAGGAAATAAAGAAGTATCATCGGCCAAGCTTAATGCCAGTATGACAACCACAGTTTTATTGGTATTCCCATATAAAATGGTATTACCTAGGATAACACTATGCAATAGACTAAATAGGATTACAAGTTCCTCTTATACGTAATGCTTCATAAATATAATAACCTAGTTTCTTACTGGTGACAGTATCGTGGCAGATTAAGGCTTTGATATTGAAGAAGAGTAAAGAAAGTAGAAATTCAACTGAACGTCCCTCCCTTCCTGAAAAAAAAAAACCCCTAGTTTTATGCAAAGGAGGTCATAAGAATGTACTACCAATAAGTTCATTGGGTACCATCAATCAAGTCTGGACAGTTTGTTGCTTACTTTCCAACCTCATGAATCCTATTTTAACTGATGAGTGTAACAGCTGTTCAGGAACCATCTGTGTGTAACATTTCTACTTTGAGAATATTTTTACAAGTAAAAATTTGCCTCATTGTTCCTTCTTTTGAGGAACAAAACTATTGTTTTTTTTTTGTTTTTTTTTAGGGGGGGGGGGGGGGAATCTGCCTGACTGTCATGTACAACCTTGTAACTACTCAGCTTGATTAGTGTATTTCTATTCTGGGTAGTTTTTTTGCCTATTTTTGTTAATTTATTTTATGCTATAATTATTTCTGTTTATTTTAGCAAAATAAAATGGTTGTTATTGTTGTTGTCATGTCATGTTAATTTAGGCAGTAGGGTCCTTTCCTCAACATTATAAAGTTTGCAATTGACCAGATGTAATTTAAGTGTGTTAGGCTCTGGGTTAATGCTATCCCGGCCCTCTTCGTTTATGCCATTCGTGAGGAATACTAGTGCAGGTTTTATTTACTGGAATGTACTTGATCCTTAAAAAAACACCAGTGGTTCAGCAAATACAGAAGGCCCAAAACATGATTGAAGTGCCCTCCACTCCTACGACAAGAGAGAATACAAATTTAAATTTCACCACAGTTTATTATTCCAGGCATAAAATACAAGGCAGTTACTAGTTAGCAAGGTAGGTTAAAGCAAGTAACTTAATTTTTGGATAAGATATACAATTGAAAGCACCATTCATAATCTCTTCTCCATTAATATGGGTGGGTCCTTTAATAGCTAGGCTAACATAACAAACACTATAGTAGTAAAAACACATTGCACAACTGAGACAGAGTATCTTGTATCATCATCTATTCTCTTGTCTAGCGCGCGTGGTTGTAAGAACTTACCCAGCTTAACAAAATTAAGAACATTTTGCTTCTGTAACAGTTCCGCTTCTCTTGTCACTTTTCAATTTAAAATTTATTTTAGAGGGAATCTCGGCTTTTCTTTTGGCTCCGGAAACAGCAGACCTTTACGAAACACGATCCATGAGTCTTCTTTCACAAAACATTGTGTATGTCATTTTCTGTAAAGCATTTATATCCTTTTTTCCGCAGTCTCCTTTTCTCCACAGCCTGTTAGGTTGCTTTGCAATAGTAATTGAAGATACTTTAGGGACGTTTTTCAAGTATTTTGGCCAGTGCGACTCGAACACAACAAACGAATCCGCCATCTTGAATGTTTTGTTTACCCATTTCAAACCACGTGACCAGCTAGCTAAAAAGGTCTATTGCCGTGTGTATTTGAAGGTGATTTCTGAACTTCATTTTAATGTCTGAATAAGGATTGATTAGGGAACATAATACTGATACATG
>NW_027558322.1:0-11569 GCF_052425735.1 Oculina patagonica
ATTGCATACACTACAATTTAGTTATAATTCGTATCTGATTGAATTAAAGTTCTTAGAAAGGTGAAACGTCTCTTTGATGGGCTGAAAACATATTGTCAACAACAAAGTGTTTTACAAGCATCATACTGTTATTTTTGGTTAAAAGTACCTGCTCTGGGTTTGACGCAAATCCCAAAATTTACTTAAATCAGCCTATCAACGTTGACTTTCTTGGCAGCTAAACATGCAATACCAGTTTCGTTAGTTTGCCAGGACGCTAAATCAGAATTCACAAAAACAGGGCACAGATTCACAGCGTGTTTTGATTGTTACTGGCACAGAAAGTTGTCAATTCAGTTTTGACAAGGACGAGAGGCTGTCTTCATTTGCCAAGTATTACAGGAGTAAATTCAATTCGCCAATTGATACTGAAGTTAATTAACACTTGACATTACAATGGCTGTCGGATTTGCAATCGCAGCATCAGCAATGCTTGCGACCTTCGGTAAATATTTCTCCAAGAGATGGTTCTTTTGGTTCATTGGTTTAGTTATCGCGACAATTGCTGGAATGCTAATGAACGCTGGAAATAAGAAGCAGATAGACAGCTCTGATGCCAGTGGCGCTCCTAAGAAAGATGAAGCCCCTGCACCAAGCGGCCAAGGAAAATGATGAAACTTACGTACAACTGTTCAACACGCAGGAGAGGAATGCTTGAAAGCAAAGACCGGACACTGAATGATAAGCTGTTACAAGCTGTGGGAAGACTAAAAATTGAATAGAAGGGACAGCTTTTGGTGACTCATAATTTGCACGCATTTTAAGTTACTTAACGCTCAGACAAGAGTTGTTGATGTCTGCACAAAAATGTAAAAGTACAATATTTGGGTTAATGTTGTTTGCACAAAAATGTAAATTTATAATTTAAACAAAACCTCGCGTAGCAGATTCCACTTTAGATTGAGAATAATTAACTTTTTTATGTTTAAGATACGTTTAGAAAGAATAGAAAAATAGAAACATTGTTGATTTTAAATAGCTAAAATTTTATTAAAAATTGAATGTGATGTTGTTAGTTTTTACTTGCTACGTTTAATAGACAAGTAGTACAATCAAAAGCTTTATTGTAAGCGGTTGAATTGTTAAGGCTTGGCAATCCATTTTGAACAAGTTTTTCACTGATTCAAAATTTGATGGACAGCTCCTGGCAAATCACAAACATAGCAAAAGTGAAAACAGGCTCTTACCACGGCGCCCATTTAGAGAAGAGCCTGGAGCCCGACAGACGGGTGACATCACTGAATAACACTCGCGGGTTTACTCGCGGCAAGCGGTCTTACGGGATTTTGTGGGATTATTTGCGGGTAAGCGCTCTCTAGTCTACATTCCGGCATACATCGACTGTTTGACGTCCTGCCGTTCTTTCAATTCCGGGATACACAAAGCAAAAAAAAAAAAGAAGAAGAAAAGTTTGAACCCCATACTGTGGAGCACTTGCAGATTCTCCTTAGGCCCATAGCATTTGTCAAACATTTTTTGAATATTTAATAGTTCTGATAATTTAGTGATTCATCAAGACAAAATCCGCTTGGTAAAGTACAAACATCAAGATTTTTTTCCTAACCAGTTTTTCCAGTTTTATTTCACTCAAATTCCATTTATTGAGTAAGCGGGCGCGTGTAAAGCAGGGTTCCACATAGAAACATAAAGAGAGAAAAGCCTCCGTTGTTAGTGAACTCATTTTATTGGACAACTATTCTAAAATACACACAGAAAACTTATGTTTCTTCAAAGACTAACTATTATCAATCTCACTAGCAATGGTTTCCATATGAAGGCTGAAGAGGAAATTCGATAACTGAACTCAGATTGAATATTATTGGGTTCACTGCCGAGATGCGGTGACATGTAGGAATAATCCTAAGAGAGATTACGTGCGCACATATCAGCCAAGCTAATGACCCTATTAAAGAGAGATTTGGAGCGCATATGTCGGCCAAGTCAATGAATCTGGTCAAATGCTCAAAATCACTGAAGCAATCCAGCAGTCATATGGAAACCAACCTTGATTTACTCAACACGTTCTGTTCGACGAACACGTTTGTTTCAATTCCTTTCTTTCCCAGGGGGAAATTAAAATTAGAAGATTGAATCAATGTCATGGACATTCTCGGAATATTCTCCTCGAAAGAGGAACAACTCTGATCAAGGTTTTTTAAAATCATAAATACTTTACAAAGGTGGTTTTGTACATGCATTTCACACTTTTTCAAAAATATTTACAGTAAAACGTCGATTTATTTTACACAAATTTGAAAAGTTCATACTCCAACGTAAGACCAGTCTGATGAGCAAAACCGGTTTTCAACAAGAGATCTGGGAACGAAATTACCCCAGGACTTTCCGATACGTATTGTCCAATCAGAGAAAAGAACGAGATCCTTGAAAGTTATCACGTCAGCTCCCACTATCATACGTCACGTTGCTTAGCAACTGTGAACCGCCTGACAAAAACCGTGGGCTCATTCAATTGAAAACGGTAGATGTTCACCAGACTTCATGTTTTTTATCGCTCGTTGGAGTATTATCATCAAGTTGAAATGGCTTTTCACCTGTTTGCCTGTCAGTGTATCACAAGATTCTTTCCCAAATCCTCCTCATATCCTCGTGCTAACATTTTGTCAGTAGTTTTAACTTATTTTGTACTTCCCGTAATTTCTCCAGTGGATAATTTGCGTTTTAAATTATGACACATACAATTAAAACGCTATGTTGAATGAAAAAATTGATGAAAAAAATCGTCACTTTTCTCCAAAAATGCTGTACACGCTTTAACTATTTTTACCTTCCTGACTGTTCAAAAACAACATTTTGAGAAAGACTAAGCTCTTTAAATTCTTATAGTTTCCGAGTTTATTTGAGTAAAGAAGTAAATTCTTATGTAACTTAATTTGGAGATTTATCCAATTTCAGTGTCTACGGTTTTTCTGTCCAGCAGGGCAAATATTAAAACCTCGAGGAACCATGAAAAGGATTATTGTGCCAAGGTTCCGATATTGTCATTCCAATCTACCGTCAATGTAGTATCGTTATTGTGTCAGATAACTGTCAGCTAACGCCTCCATTGTTGAACGGCTCACAGGAAACGAATTGAAGTTCAGATAATGAAGGAATCTGCAGAAAAAAGCCAAAAAAATGATTAAATTTAAGAACAATATTTTCAGCGATGCGTGCGACCTAATATTCCTGGAAATGGTCCCTCAAATTATAGAACAACGATATCTTAACAACTTTTCAATAAACTAAACAAGGTTGCAATAAATCACGGCTTGCATTTGTGCATATTTTAGTTCATTTCGGCCCTACCATCGCTAGCCATCCTCACTCTTTAATGAGGTTCTGTCATTTCTCGAGTACTGTTCCACATAATTAAACCAATATTCACAGTTTTCTTGTGACCTTAGTATGTTTCTGAGCTTCTGGAGATTTACAACAGTAATCAACTGCTGTTTTCACTTTCTTAACTCGCAACTGTTTGAACCTGGGGTGGGGTACTCCGACTGCGTTGCAAACGAACTAAACCCCGATATACCGGGGTTTAGTTCGTCTGCAACGCAGGCTACGGATTTAAAAAAAATTCGATTGTTGTTATTCATCCTTTGAGAAGTGCGATTTAAAACGTCGGTAATTTGTATGCCTGAAATAAGGCAGGGGAATATCGTGTATTTTAAACTGAAATAGGGTTAGGATTTCAGGAAGCGTGCCGCACACACCCAACCAAATTTTTGGACAGTACGCCTCTCCGGGTGTTAGACGTAGGGCTAGATGCCTAATGTAATGACAGAAAGGAATTCACATTCGCTTACCTTCTTTTGATGTTAGCAGCTTCTCGAAGCCTCTCTGAGTGACAGAGTAAGCGTAATGTTGGTATGTAGTCACTTGCCACACATCGATGATCACAGTGGTATAGAGCAGGGATACACGAACCCAGAGAACTGTATAGCTTTCTGCGGCTTTCTGTGGACCTGAATAATAAAACAAAGTCAATGCAAAAAATATCAATAAAACTGTTGGAGCGATCTGTGTTCATAGTTAGAGATTTAAAAACGTTTAAAACAGATCTAAAAAAAGAACTTTTTACTGTTACTTTTTTAGACCTGTTTTAGACGTTTTTAAAACTCTAAAAAAATACCAGTGACTTTCCTTCTTTGAAAATTCTTATAATTAGTTATGCTCAAGGGCGGAGGGGGACTGGACATTTAATTCTGTTTAATATGCTACGGTATTTAGCCTACCCAGACCCTTTCGGCCTTTGGGAATGTCTAGTGTGTTTTTGGCCGCTTGTTATCCATTGTTTTCCGAGTTGTATAAGACATTTTAACAATATTAAAGAAGATCAAAAGCTAAATCCTCCTCTGAATTTACCGTATTATAGGAAATTAACGCTTGTGTCAATTACGATATTTGAAATTATAACGCGACTTAAATTAACGCGAATTTAAGGAAAAATTACTTTCCAATAAAGGAAATTAACGTGAAAGAGGGAGCAACATTTCAAAATGAAGGAAATTAACGCGACGTACACAACAGGAACAAGTTTATTTCAACACGGTACTTTTCCCACTTTGAGCATTCTTCGCAGTAACATACACTGTAATCAAGGATAGTGGCAGATAAAATAATGCTTTCTCCTTGGAGTCAAGAACGTCTGGACTGTAACGAGAAATTGGGGCCAATAATGGAAATTAACGCTCCACTTAATTAACGGTGCGGAAATTAACGTTAACAAAAATTAACGCGAATGTTACTTTCCTATAATAAGGTAATACATTCTAATGAAAATCATCAAGTAGAAGTTATTGTCTCATTGATGTTCAAACTAATTCATACAGTGTTCCAGATAAGAGATTCAATGTCAAGATACGGTAGTTTTTTTCTTTTACTGAACATTTATTTTCATCTTAGCCATATGTTCATCACCGGCCAGTAAAAGCTGGTTTACACGATATTACTATTTTTTGAAGTTTTTGGAAAATCCCTATATTAAATAGTCGCTAAATCTTGCTGCAAATAATTGTAAGGGACTGATGCATAATACTGTGTTTACAAATGTAGTTTTGCCTTTCAAAAACAGAGCAAATTTATCATTCACATGAGGCTTGCTACCTAAATTATGAGCTACGAATGCCAGAGGAAATTTTGATTTAAGTTTAAGTCACGAGATAGATGTACTTGGGAACTTCGTTAACGAAAGTGTGACAACGAATAGAAAATATTACTAGATACAAAAACTTGACGAACGTGCAAATGAATGATCGACCGAAAGACAAAGCAAGCCAACTATAGATGTCTCTAATTGTTTCGAAACGCATCAGTTTAATCTTGCTGAGTGAGACTAATTTGTAGCGGAAAATACAGCCTTATTTAGGGTGATTTATTACTTACCAACTATTTGATTGCATTTCAATGAAAGATAATTTCATATCCGCGGACTTTCAAAATAAGCTACTGATCGGCGTGCAAGTTTCTTGCTTCCTTGGCCATCCTTTCCGTTGCATTGTGTGTAAATGTGGATTCGAACACTGGCCTCACTAGAAAAATTCCTTCCAGAAAGGAAAAAAATATTCGTATTCTCCTGATGTACATCCACAAGTTCGCTTTACAACTCGGGAAACCAGCCCTTGTCCACGTTCATCCGCCATTTTGAACTTAATTTAAACTTAATATAAAATTGCCAGGTTACCAAGGGAGTTTACACAAATTTAATTGAATTTCTCCAGCAGACCGCAATAAGTCGTTCTTTGCATTCACGACTTAAAAAGGCAGCGGTTTTCTATTTTTAACAACCAGTTTTAAATTTTAAAAACATGGATATTTTGTGAAAATTTTGTCATTCTATGTAGACAACTGAGTAAGAAAATTGAGACCAACGTACTAAAATACAACTTCATTTTAAGATTAAAAACAGGGTCATATGTACCCAGAATTGAGAAACCTAGACTAAAAAGGTGCTTCATTTTTTTGGAAATTTTCTGGGGGAGCATACTCAGACCCCCCTAGGAATTTGGAGTTGTTTACCGTACTACCTATTTCGGGAAACACATGTGTGAGCTTGAGAGCTCTGTAATAGGTAAATCATTTTATCATTTAAGTAGATAATTTTAACTAATCAGTAAACTTTATTTTCTTTTTTTTTAGCCCAGACGCTACCAGATAGCACCCTTTAGTATTAAACTTTTTAATTTTTTCTCCTGAAGTGCCTGCAGACCCCTCCCTAACAAAAGGGAACTTTTTTCCCGACAAATTCCTCTAACAAGGCGCTACATACACCGGGTAGGCAACTTTTGGTTGACCCGTCTGATAAATTTTGTGACCCCTTGCTTCAAAAACTTAACTGGAACACTGTCATATGAAACGTTTAATTTTCTGTTGTCACAAGCGTGGGAAAAAGGAAGAAAATTCGCGTCTCCGACAGGAAACAAACCCATGACTGTTCGCACAATGGTAAGATGCTCTAACAGCTGAGCTACAGGGAGACTTAGCAGCAAGCAAGGCCATTTTGTCTTAGAACTAACATCAGTAGTAATGGACAGCGATCAGCAAGTACCGATAAAATAAATACTTGGAGCTAAAAATAAAAGTCTTTTACCTTTTTTGTATCTGTGTAAGTTCATCCAAACGCACAACGTTACTAGAATCACGAGGGGGAAGATCTTCTGATAACAACTTGAAATTAAACAGCCCACTTTCCACGGCGCTGTTTTCGTCCTGAGTTGAATTTTCAATTTCTTTCAAATCTTCTGCCAAAGAATTTATTCTGACGCGGCAACTCTCCAAGTTAGCCACCTCCAGTGCTCCTCGGAGGGAAGCACGTGTATCACGAGCCAGCCAATCACTGCACTCCTGTACAGTCACGTGATCGTCTGTGAGCCCAGGCTTCAGAGATGCTCCCCACCAGCCAGTCTCAGCTGAGGTGGACTGGGTGTTAGACACGGAAAGACTGGGACAGAGGGCATCTGAGAATGACATGTTTTCTGCAAACCGTGCAAATATCTCCAGAGCCTTGGAGCAGCATTTTTCTTCTGTAGAAAAAAAAAATAATTAGAATACTGTACAAGTTCTATCAAGCCCCTCCTCCCATTCCGCAGGGATCTATTTCTTTTCAAAAACTTTGAAGGGGTGGAGCGCGCAATAGAGAGGAGGGAAAGGCATGTCGGAGAGGGAGGGCTTATTTCAAGTAATAAAACAGCTAGCGCATGGGACTGTTAAATGTTTATTTCTTCGATAAAAAATTAAATTAGATAAAATTGGACTACGGGCTTAAAAGAGAGTGGGGCCTTCCAAACGATGTGGGGAAAACATGGTTTACAGAGTTTTTATGGTAACTTAAAATAGGATAGTAATGGCGCACTAAATTATTGCCCACATCAAATGCAAATACAACATTTTTATTTTGTAACTCAAGTAAGGATACACAGAACAGAAGCTAATGCCTTGTGCCGCATTCTTTATATGCAATGGCCTAACATAATAGAGAACGTAACAAAGCTCCCCAGGATTTTATATCTGCTAAACTGAAAATTAATACACTTTTTCATACCATTTGATGGCTTTTTGCGTCCAAATTTTCTTCCTTTCTCAACACTGTCTTTAGTGCCCTCTTTATGACCTTCACCTTGACCTTTTCCCTCTTCACCAATCTCTTCTTTGGGCTGCGACTCACTGAAGCCTGTGTCTGTGGAGTCCTGGGAACTATGCATAGCTCTTGCCTTTGTGTCTTCTAAACCTTTTTCTACAGTCTGATAAGTTTTCATGACAACGTCATTCTCAACCTTGTCAACAGACTCCTCTGTGCCGTCATCAAAGAGACTTTTGTCAGAGAATATACTATTGCCCTTGATTTCTACATGCTCTGTAATGGGCTGCGCTGTATTACATCCCTCAATGAGAAGTGGATCAAGCTTGGTTTGTGGTGACGAGGTTGATGAGTCAGCAAACAATGGAATGAGGTTGCTTAAATTTGTGTGGATCAAATTTAGATCCTGTCCTTGGCTGAAGTGCATCATGTGTAGCTTGTCAGACAGGTCACAGTCCTATAGAAATAAAAAAGGCACAAATTATGCAGTTCGTTAATGAAGTCTTTAGGGCTATTGCAATGAATATACACACCATCATCCCCCCTTTTGTTGAGGAACAGGGGAATTCTTTAGGGATTGGATTTTTTAAAGGGTAAGATTGGAAATACAGGAACTCTTGAGAGGAATGGGTGAAAGTTATGGAATTCTTTAGGGGTGAAGATATTTTTAAATGGATTTCTTTAGGGCTAAAAAAGAACTGCCTTAAAAGGGGGTGCAGATTTTCAGTACAATAGCTCAATGCACAAACACTTTTTAATTTTAGTGAGTAACTGTATTCAGTTTGTCACAAGCATGGGACATCTTGACAGGGGTCAAACCCATAACCTTCCACACACTGGTCAGATTCTCTAACCACTGAACTATGCAAAGTGTCAATACTACACATAACATATATCAAGCTTTGATAATCTACCTCAACTATATCTCCAGGTTTCTTTTCCTTTTGAAAGACTGACAGTGATCCAATAGTGTGATCAGCCACACAGTTCAGCAGTCCATGGGAGCTCTCAAACAGCAGTGAATCCATCAGAGGCAGCTGAAGAGAATCATCCGCTTTCTTATCAGCGCCACTAACTGGCTGACTGTCATTGGTGTCGGTGATTTCAAAGATGGAGTCAGTTGAGCCATCATTGCATACAAGTGTCTTCTTTTTAGGTTCACAAAAATCAGAATCAGAATTGTTGTCAACTTCCACTTGTCTGAGGCTTCCTCTCTGTGAAGTGCGTGAACTGCGTCTCGCTCCTTTGTTCTTGATTACCTGCCAATCACTCAGAGAGAGAAACATGCTTTCTTCTCCGTCATCATTTAGAATACCACTAGTGACAGGAGGTTCGATTTGCAGAACATCTTGGGAGGGAGTGTCGTTTGACTTTGCATGCTCTGAGTTGCTATCATAGCTGACTGATACACGTTGCAGCTTTGGATGGTTATCCACAACTTCTGCTTTGTCTTTCAAACTTGCTGGCCTCTTGTATGGTATCTTAATCCCTCCACCTGACTCAGACCAAAACTGTAAGTTGAGAAGAGACTTGCGAATGTCACAGTTGTTTTGTGCTACCAAAGACTTGAGATCTTCAGGATTGACAAACAAATTGTTCGTCAGAGCTACAAGCTGTAGATGAGCAGCCAGGAGATTAACTGAAGGGGGCTTGAGGTTGATTTGATCACATCGTCCTTCGGAGCTCACCTGGGATTCTACAAAAACAATAGAATAAACATAACATTGTACAAGTTGCCCTGAGATGATAGAAGGGGCCATAAATGGTCCATCAAAATTTTGCAGTGCTCGCAAAATTAGGCTTCTGCTTGGAATGCTCACAAAATTTTAGGGGGGGTAGCTTTTTGAAAAGTGCTCGTCAAAGCTTGTGCTCGCAAAGAAAAATGCTGTGCTCGCATGCTCACAAAGACC
Organism: Oculina patagonica; assembly: GCF_052425735.1. Classification (NCBI taxonomy): domain Eukaryota; kingdom Metazoa; phylum Cnidaria; class Anthozoa; order Scleractinia; family Oculinidae; genus Oculina; species Oculina patagonica. The sequence continues at coordinate 9,526 of NW_027558322.1, forward strand.
ATTCGATACCCCTGGTTGACGTGCAATATATATAAGATCAATGGAGTAGTATGCAATCAGCTTAGAGACTACCAACAGACCGACTGTATGGATTAGGGACTCAAAACCAGTGCTGTCTGGTCATCCTGGACAAGTTGATTTTCCTGCCAGGCAAGTAACTTTTTATTCTCACTTGTTAGATGGGCAAGGGCCCAGGAAAGTCATCTGCCGACGTAACTGTAATAAAAGTAAACTGAGACAAGCATGCATTTGCCTCGGGCAAGCAAGAGCTGTTTGTCCAAAATACAAGCTGGAATTCAAGTTTTTTTTAAGCCCTGTGGATCACTTACATTGTAGCACTTTTAAGGACCACATCATGTGCAAGTATACTGAATTGCCAACAAGATTGTAAACATTAATATTTATGGTTAAATGACCTTCTGCAATGGGTTGTAACACAGAGTAACTATTTTTTTAAAGTATTTTTGGTGCAAGCTCAAACAATAGAATAAACCTTTCTCAATTTGACTGATTATTTTTAAAATAAACCAACAAGGCTGTGCTCTAAGAAAAATTACAAGGAGCCCAAAGGTTCCAAACTATAAGATCCTGGGTGCTCAGCATAAAGCTTATATGAAAGAAATAAGATTATCTGGTCGCCCAAAGACAAGAGTTAGTCGCCTGAGGCACTGAATCAAACATTGGTCAGGGCAGCCCTGACCAATGTTTGATTCAGTGAAAAATATCTGCAGATCCACTATCACTACAAAGGAAATGTAAACAGTAATGTTCCAAAATGACAACAAATCTGCAATTTGATTTTCCAATGCTGTGAACCTGCACAAACATATTAATAACTGGCAGGAGATTGTGCTTTGGGGCAAAGATAAGTCTTTAAATGGTTTGATCATTGAATTATGCAGCTGTGTGATATTGGGAAAGGAATAAAGAGGTGGCCATGGGGGAGAGATTGGGGGGGGGGGGAGGGGTTGATGACCTTATATTTAGCATGGTGAGTAAGTCTGTGTTCATGTGCTGGCTGGGGCCATTGTGTTGTGTTCTTTGGAATCAAGGATGCTTGCAATTTAACCAAAAATCCCAGACATTCCGGTTGGAGATGCTATTATTGTAATTTAGTTTCGTAGTTTAGTAGCTTTTAGATTTTTTTCATGTATTTTTTTTTAGATGCAGGGCCCCTCTGGATGAGATTATGAGCCTACATGTATGAGCTAAATCAAGTTCTGTCAGTTTTATGTCTGAGTGTTCAATTTGATCATGTGAATTTTTGTCAATTTTAGATCTTCGCTTAAATCTTGAGATCTTTGTTTTCCACAGTTATCTTCCGGTCTTCGATTTATTCGGAAATACCATAGAGAGGTTCCACAGTGACTATAATCCCAGGGAAACCTGACAAAATTTGGAAGGGTTGGAGGCTGTTATGACAGTTACATGTAGACAGTGTAGTGCTCGATAAAAACTTGAAATTCAGCTTGTTCTTCTTGTATGCTTGTCCTACTGTAAGTTTACTTTTTATAATCTGGTCGGCAGACCACCAGCTGTTAGGTCCTTCCCCCAACAGGCAAGTAATAATGAAAAAAAAACTGGATATGTAATGCTGACAAAATCAATCGTGTGATCATTGTCTTTGAAAATTGGGGCAGTTTCCAATTTTCCAAAGTAGATTTCTTCTCTCACCTGTGCTAATCAAAACTATTGGACACTTGGCATTCTGCATGAATGAGTTCACTGCCATCCAGAAACTCTTGTCTTCCTCAAAAATAACATCTACCTATTGTAAATAGGATAAGACAGGATTATAACAATACACGATCCTTTGATAACTGTCCTCTTATTGAAAGAACAGCTTTATTTGAGTAGGAGAGAAATCAAATACTGTCAGTGCTACTGTTGTTGGGGTCAGAGCTAGGATTCATTAGCTTACAAACGTAACTCCATCAGAATGTCTTGGTCAGCTGGTAAACTTCAATTTTGTATGTTTAATGTGTACAGTTACCTTATAAGTAATACCAGTAGTTAAGTAAGTTGATTCATGGCAAGTGTCAAT
>NW_027558323.1:0-11560 GCF_052425735.1 Oculina patagonica
CTTTCAGTGTTACGTGCATAGCTATCTTTCTACATCCATCTTTCGACATCATCTTTCGACATCGTCTTTCGACGTGCTGTTTGAAATGAGCCAATCAAAACCTATACATACCGTTGTTGGTTTCATGCAAATGTGCGAAAAGGTCAGAAGGTCATGCTAGTGGGCTGTGATTGGCGGATTTCGATCCGTGTTGTTTGTTTAGCACGTCGAAAGATGGATGTCGACAGAAAGCCAATATGCACGTAACACTGAAAGCGGGTATAATTAAATGCTAGCTTTTTAAGTTACATTAAGATTAAAGCAAAATTTGTTTTTGTGTAATAAAATACTCTTCAACTTTTTCAGCTAATATTTTAATGCGGAAGTGATTGCAGGATTTTTCTTCAGTATTTTAGCAAATGAAAACAAATTTTAAATGTTTAGAGAACAATAATATTAATGCCAATGAATTTGACATCTATTTAACACTTAAAGCTGATTTCCAGTCCGTACTGCGCAGACTCGGGGTTTGTTTTCGTTTTTGTTTTGAATTCGTTAAAACGTTGCACTTCGTTGACAGCATACATGAAGTGTTTTTAGTCCGCCATTACAGTTCGCTTCGTTCAAGAATTTCCGATGAGCTGAAACGTCGGTTTGAAATACCGTCAAGGTTCTTCTACTTGTTATTATTTGTTCTGCAAGGATATCTGGCGTTATTAATGAAGAAACAGGTAAGTTTGTCACGTAATTTTTAGTTTTGCTTTGTTTGTGAGGCTCACATAAACATTGCAGCCGAGATTGCGCAGTACGGACTGTAATTCATCTTTAAATATACAGTTATCAAATTTTGAAATCTTTAGTTCCTAAGAAGGTTGTCGTCTTTTTTGTGGACCCTTCATTAACCTTTCCGATAATTTGTACCACTGCTGAAAACGTAAGCTGGATATATGTATTGTTATCAGCTGATTGTGTTAGATTGTAAAATATTCCAAGTCACAGTGAAGAGATTTTGTTGCTTTTTCAGCACGGAAGGATCAAAGTACGTACAACAGCTGAGCAAGCTGAAGCAAAAAGAAAAGAGAGAGAGAAGAAACTAAAGATTTATCAAGAAACTACGAGCCGCATTTATGAAAAGGTATATCCAGCAATTATGATAGGTCTGGAACTGTTAAGAAAGTACTTCAAACTGTGGTGTGGAGAGAAATGTTGGTATAGCAGGGCCACAGGCAGGAGGTGTGATGGGTGCGTCCACACCGACCCATGGGCCACAAAGGTCCACCGAATAGGAGAGTGAGGGTTAAAATGACTCTCAGAATACAGAAAAAGTGGACTTCAATTACTAAATTTTTCAAATTTCTAAGGGGAAATTACCCTACTCCCATATTCCTGTAACAACTCTTGTGTACTCTCATCAAATTTGATCCTTGTTTCAACAGCTTACAGGCTCCCCTGTGTTTACAGTGCTCGAAATTAACTTTTAGGTCTGGTCTTCCACAGGACGAGTAGGCTTAGAATTTACTGGTCCCAGGAGCAAAGCTACTGGTCACTCTTTACATTTTTCCCCACCTGTAATGCATTAAGTAATTTGGGCCTGCAGGTAAAAATTATACACGCCAAACCATGATCAAAATTAAACACAACCATATAATTTGCATTTTTTAGTTATTAAGTATTACGACAATTTCTCCATTACGTGTACTGTAAGCTAGAACTGCAACAAAGATAGCTTAATAAGTTATACATCATTTGGCCTCGTGTGCCTTTAAGCAGTTTAAAAGTTATTTGTACCGATCGTCAGGGAATATTGCGTGTTTTTTCCATTTGGAAATTCCCTGAAAAACTTGAAAAACATTTGTATCTATCTTCTCACGATCCCGAAACTTCCGTGTTCTTTTGGTCGGAGCTGCAGCAGGCATTGAAGGTGTTGCGTTGATTTCTTGATCTTGCTTTTCTCCAAAGAAAGAACTCAGTGAACTTTAAACTAAGTTGTTTTCGTTTGGCCTGGACATTTCGACAAATTGTATCATGGAAGAAAATATAGACGCGACCGAGATATATCAACAGATCAAGTCGAGCAAACACGAAAAGCCGCCATATTGCATCCCATGATGCATTTAATTTATTGTAGAACCCAGACTTTACCTGCCAAGAGAACGCCTAGCATTTCTTGCTCGTCGTTTCAAAACATTCGTTTTCGGAAATTCTTCGTTTGCTTCGACACTTTTGGTCAGTTTTAGTACGATACAAAAGCAATTATTTATCGAAGAACTGTAACTTTACTCGTCCAGAGGACTAGTGGCCAAAAAATCTACTCGTTTTGGGCAATTTTCACTCGTTTTAGACGAGTGAACGACCGTTAAGTTCGAGCACTGGTTTAGCTGCATGCTCTCCAATTTTTCTCTGAGGAGGGCTGGCGGCCAACACAGGATAAAGTTGCCTGATAATAGTCAATAAAGGGTGAAACTTACAACTTAATAAAAACTTAATACTGAGATGAGAAAGTGAGTCAAGAGTGTAGATTTCAGGCAAAGCTTGAGAGAAACTTGGAGTGTATGTTAACTGCATTAGGAAAACCAGTTCTCAGTGAATAAAATTGGAAGAAAAATGTTCTTACCGATGTTAACTGTGGCCCTGTTATTTTAGAGAAAGAATGGAGAAATGGACAAAGAATCACTCTCTTTGACAGAACAAGTACTTGCAGCTAACCCAGATTTTTCTACACTATGGAACTTCAGAAGGGAGATTTTCCTCTTCATGAAAAATGAGAAGTATGTGTCAGTTTATTAAGTGAGTCAGTGCTAGATAATGCGAGTGAATAATTTGGTAATAGGCAATAATTATAATGAAGGGAATAAGTGGTGATAGTGAAGGAGACATGGTGGCCTATATTACCGGTATATGTAGTTTATGAGTTGTCCAGACCCTAAATTGAGTTACCCGTGCATCAATTTCTTGACTGTAAAAAACAGGTCATAGTGCCATCTATGCAGCTGATCACAAGAAAATGTCAGGGCCTGTTTATATTTTTGGTTGACTAACTGTTAATTATTTTTTGACTGGATCTTCATACTTTTGGGGAGCAGGGATGGTGCAGAGCTCACCTCCACCAATGTAATCTGGGTTTGATTCCGGCCTGGTGCCATATGTGGGTTGAGTTTGTTGTTGGTTCTCTTCCTTGCTCTGAGGGTTTTTCTCTGGGTTCCCTGGTTTTTCCTCCCTTCACAAGAACCAACACTCCAAATTCCAATTTGATTTTTGGTGCACAAACATGTCTTTTCACAAGCTCCTAAACTCTTCTGTGTAACATGGGTAAATAAATTACATTTTTTTACAGTCACCTCTATAATACTGGTCCACATCTCCCTTAATTAATTTTACCGACAGTTCAGAGACCAAAATTCATATAAAGTCTACCAGGGAAGTAGCCAAGAAAACACTAAGCCGGCTCATCAACAAGCCTAGCTGGCTTTTTTGGCCATGGCAGCTTTAAACGTCTACCCAAGTGAAGTCTTTGTTTACTTGTGAAATTTCAGCCGAATTTAAGTTCTCTTTCAGCCGCTGAAATTAGCCGGCAGCCGGCCCTTAGCGACATCCCTGAGTCTACTGTTTGTAACAACTGACACCTCCATAATACTGACACTCTCCCAGTTCCTTTGGTGTATGTTTTAACAAGGTTCCACCATAAATGACCAACTGACAACCATGTATACATCTTAATTGTGTGTGACTATTACACGAATAAATAACTTATGAATGTAAGTACTGATCTAACCTTTAATGTATTTGAAGTCCACCAGATGTATTGCAAGACCTTTGTCAGAAGGAGCTATCCTTTCTAAAGAATTGTCTGCAAGTGAACCCCAAGTCGTACAGTGTTTGGCATCACAGACAGTGGATCATGGAATACATGCCGCAGCCTAACTGGAAAGAGGAGTTGCATCTGTGCAATAAGTTCCTCTCATATGATGAAAGAAATTGTATGTTGCAGGATTATTTCATTTAACTATTTTAGTAAATGCTTTTTAATTATTTATTGAGGAAGACAATCAACATTTGTTGGTGGAAATAAACTTTCTGTGATCTTGTAACATTTAGTTAACTGCCAATTCTGCTTTCATTTTTTAAGCTCACAAAAAAGGTCGTATACATAGCTAAAATGGACATCGACCCATCTAAATAAAGTTCAAAGCCTTCAAGCATTTCAGCAAGTTCTAAACTTTCTGTGATCTTGTAACATTTAGTTAACTGCAGATTCTGCTTTCATTTTTTAAGTTCACTGCTGGGATTATAGACGAATCTCAGTAAAGAAAGCTGATGTGTCTCCAGATGACGAATTTAACTTTAGCACAGACAAGATCAAAGAAAATTTCTCCAACTATTCTTCATGGCATTATCGCAGCAAACTTCTTCCACTGATCCATCCTGATCAAAGTGGAGATACAGAGAGGGTGGAGGAAGGTGCACTCATGAAAGGTAAACTCGTCTGGTAACTGGTTAATTGCTAAGTTTTCCTTCACCTTTTATACTGAATTCAAGATGGCAAGTAGCCTGCGTGGCTGGTGTTCGCAGGGGATGGAGAAGGGAGTTTGAGCGTGAAGCTCGATCATGCTTTGCACTCTTCTTTGTGCCTCACCCTCAAACTCCCCTTCTCCCTCCCCTTTTAACGCTGGCCACACAAGCTAGATGCATGGCGGGTTGTGAAAATGTAGAACATGGCTATCTCATGTATGGTAAACGGCTTATTTCACTTTAAACAACTGCATCATGCTAAACAGAAGATGGGTGCCTGGGATATCGAAGGGCATCCACGATCACCAGTTGGCTACTAGACACTCCCATGGCTTGCAATTCCCACAACCCAGCCATGAGCCCCGTGCAGTCATCCAGGCACCTGTCACACTGAGTTAACACTGGTAAAGGTAGGGGTGGGAAGAAGTCAAAGAATGGACCAAAGCTGTCCTGAAAGCTGCTAAAAACTCTGACCCAAATGCTTTGGAGACTGCCACACTTGAACACCCTAGTACAATGGCAAAGTAACCTAAGGCTGCAGGCTCGTAGGGTAACCGCTAAAGAGAAAAAGCTATTCTTTGTTGTAAACTTGTTAAATTGCATTTAACAGCATAAATAATATTCAAGGAGGTTAATTAAAGATGCTGTTGGAAGAATAAATCAAATACAACTTTTCCAACAGTACTTGTCATTTTCTGTTGCAGAATTTGATCTTGCTCAAAATGCATTCTTCACGGATCCATATGATCAGAGCGCTTGGTTCTATCACAGATGGCTTCTGGGAAGAGGTAGGTAAACTAAAATAATATTAATAGATTTTTTGATTACATCATGGTTGTTATAATTTTTTTATTTTTTTTTTCTCTTTCAGCCAGGCCACAGATGGATATTTTGTGCCTGTATGCAAGATTTGATGAAGCGGTAGCAACCGTCATTGTACAATTTACTCAACCAATCCAGGTAAGTGTACAAGCCATTAAATAAGAAATCAGTTATATCACACTGTTGTGACAAAATAATTGACTAACATCATACATGTAGGCAAGCAGTGCATGCAAAGGTTTCCAAGAACCGACAACCAGCAAAGTTCAACATGTATGTCAAGCAAATTCACCTACTTTTTCTTAAATTGATAACATTTTTAGTCAAAAATGGACTGCCATCAGCTGAAACTTATTGAAACCCCTGGGCATTGATAATGATAATGATAATGCATTTATATAGCGCATTTTCCATATATATATAAGGCCAGACCACAACACCGGGAGCTTCATGCCCTACTCTTTGCGAATAGTGTGTGGGTTCTTTAATTATAACGTCCCCTGTTAGAAGACTGAAGATACAGGAGACAGGACCTACGGGTTATCCTCCTTTTCCGAGAAGACTAGAATGTCTAACCATTTGCAGATGTAATTACAAAGGCAGCACATTCTCCTCAGTTATTTTAAGACTCTGAGTGTTGGTCCGGTCTGGGGTTCGAACCAACGACCTCCTGCACAGCTAACCAGGCGGCTAACCAGGTGGTGGTTCACCAGATGTGATCTTTTTTTCTTTTCCAAGGTTTCCAAGGAAGATCCATTTGTCTCAGTGGGGTGTCAGGAGGTCACTGGAGAATGGAACAACTCTTTCCATAACAATCATCCCTCTACTGTCTGGATATCCTTCTTTGTGTTGTATTTTTTTTGCTTAGTTCTTTTTAGTTACCTTTGTTCATTCGATGTTTAACATCAAAGTAAAAGAGGACTTTTATAGTGCACAATCTTTTAAATCCTTGATTGGAAGTGGCAAATGATGTAAATGAGATACAAAGTAAGATGAAGCCATTACTATAAAAACTGCCAGTTATCACTGATAACTGTTGTCAAACGTTTTCTTGGTGAAAACATTTTATATTCAAGCCTTTTTTTTCCTTGACAGTATTTACATTTTTAGCTGTAGTAATAGTCCTTTAAATACCTCAGATGAAACAACAGTTAAGGTGAAATTTATGGATGGAAAACTGGAAAGTAGTGTGGTGTTACCAAAAGGTTTGTATTATGTGTACTGTAACGTTTTTCTGTGGCTGAAAAAATCATTGTGCATAGGCCCGGGGGGGGGGGGGGGTACTTGGGTAAATTTTTGTTGGGTATGTGCCGCTGGCCTCTCAGAACCCCTACCCCATAATAGTCATATTCTATGGCCAATTATAGACCCCATCTTAGTCACTTTTGGGTAAATTTTATTTTTACGACCCCAACTTAGTCACTTTCTGGGAGCCGTTTGTCAAATATTGAACAACAGCAATAAATACGGTAACATTTTTTTCGGCGAATATTTCCGTTCATAAATCACAACTTGCCAGATTTTCGTACTCTCAAAATCCCGGAAAAGTGTGACCCCATTCTAGTCACCCTATAAAAAATGCTTGAAATGGCGACCCCATTATAGTCAGTCCAGTCGTGAAAATGCGACCCCATCCAGCGGCACATCCCCATTAGCCCATTTATAGGAAGTGCCCCCCCCCCCCCCCCGGGTGCATAGGCAGGACTGAAACCATCTTGCTTATACCCTGGGCGTGAAAAAGAAAAAAAAAAACACTTAAATTTTTAGCATGCCCTTCTCAGATTTTGCCTGCCAGGCCCTCATGTGCTTCTGTAAGTATATTTTCTAATACATTTTAAAATCATCATTTTAATTGTTAGACAGCTTATGACTGGTCCCTTGACCATCAGGCAAGCAAGTATGAAAGGTGACTTGACCTGGATGACTTGATGACTGTGTTTTTATGTATTTCCTTTAGGTGAATCAGAAGTGTGGACTACTGCAAGCGATTTACACCTCTTTAGGTAAAATTAAGTGATCATACTACAATACGGGCAGTTCCTTAGACTGCAAAACAGTCGTATCTTTTGCGAACGTGCTCGGTCTTTGAATGAGAGCGAGAGGTCTGGAGCCAATGTCAAAACTGTGAGTGAGACTGTGGAGAGGACAATCGGCGCATCGCGCCTTCGATAAGTGCTTTTTCCAATGACTTAAGAGAAAAATGACTGTTTTGCAGTCTAGCAGTCCCTCCGCTTTTACCCATTATTTCTTGAGCAAGAAACAAATAAAAAATGCTTCTCACAAGACAAACAAAGAGCAAGGGAGGACTGCTCGTTGGCTATCTACACTTACTGAATGTTGAAAGAATAATTTTTTATTATTTTTAACAATTTTCTTTTACCTGAGAATACGATCTACTGGCAAGACGTAAGTGGTCAGGAATCGTTTAAGGGTTTTAGCAGTTGTTAGTTGGAGAAATTAAAGAGTTTCCAGTTTTCTGTATGATCTCAATGTTAATTCTGTCTGTAAACAATTGTCGATAAGAGTGTGCGCAGCAAGCCAAAAAAAACACCTGAAAGCAAAAGAAAACAAAAAACTTGAGAAAAAACATGGATATCTCTGCCGCCATGTTTATCTTGAGTGTTCTGAATCGACTTCGATTGTTACTGCTGATACTAAAGTCAATGTTAATGTTGTATTTTGCTGATTATCAGAGCGGAGCTGACGGCCGTTCATAGTTCTGTTCTCCAGCAAGAGTTAGATTCCTGTCGACTGTTGTTAGAAGAGGAACCAGACAACAAGTGTGAGTATTCTACAGAGTTCTCGTAGAGTTCTAATAAATAAGGAAAGTATTTCCCCAACTGGGGAAATTTTGGAGTTTTTGGTGGTCTGCCATTACAGAGGAAATCGATTGGCAGCGCCGTAACTGGCAAGAGGCAAGACGAGGCACTTGCCTCGTCTTGATTTTAACCCAAAATTAAAAACTACATACGTTTTGCTGGGAAAATAATCCACTGTTGATCAAGATTTATTTTTCTCAAGAAATACATTATGTAATGTTTAATAAATGAGCAGCAGTGTTTTATCAAGTTTAAAACACGAGGCGCAGCCGAGTGTTACGTTTTAGACTTGATAAAACACGAACTGCGAATTTATTGAACGGCTTAAAAATCTGCTGATGTAGATCAACTCATTCTTGCACTAATATTTAGATTGGGGTTATTTTGGCCTAGAAAATTGGACGTAAAGTTTAGCCGTGTCTTTATCAGATATAAAGACATTCATTAAACATTAATTTCTTTTGTATTTTCTTTATGAATTATTAATGAGTTTTTTAAGAAAAAATTAATGCTGAAAAAGAGTTTCAGAGCTTCTAGGTTTCAAAGTTTTCTGAAGGGCATGCGCCCAGAACCCCCTAGCAAGATCTTGCCTCGTCTTAGGCAAATGTCTGGTTACGCCCCCCGATTGGGCCAGAGGTAACTTGGCAAATGGCACGCAAAACCCCCGAACGGAAATTCCGTATATATGAGATTTGGTGCGTTTCATTTGCCAGGGTTTTACTTGCTTGGATTGCCGACCTAGAACTGGGCCGGGTTGTTCGAAAGGCGATTAACGCTAACCCAGGATTAAAAGATGATCAAGGTTTTAATTTCTCTTGTTTAAATGGTTTACCATAGCTAATGTTTTGTGAAGTTTGAGACTGGTCCATGTCAAAACTGGGGGACAGAAAATATTAGCAGAAAACCTCAACGAAATGTTATAAAATTGAAATCAAATTTCACGCTAATCCTGGATAAGCGTAATCGTGCTTTGAAAAACCGGGCCCAGCTGGTAGATAAAAATATTGGTAAGCACATTTCCCGTTCGGATATTCCAATTGGGAAGTTTGTACTACCTTTCAAGACGTGCAAAGTAGAATGGCTGAGAGCTGTACACAGTGCTTGCTGGAAAACAAGGCTGACAAAGTCTTTTAACATCCTTTTACTAGGGACAATGTTAACAATGGTTTTGTTGATGCGCGCTTTGGATCCGTTGTTACACGAAGAGGAAACAAATTTGTATTTACAGAAACTTGCACAAGTCGATTGCTACAGACAAGGTTACTACAAAGATCTTAGTAAGTAGACAATCACTTAAATGTGGGAGGCCCTTTGGCCAAATGGTTAGCGCGCTCGCCTCCGAGTCGAACGGCCCAGGTTCGAGGCCTGGCCGCGGCGCTGCGTTGTGTTCTTGGGCAAGACACTTTACTCTCACAGTGCCTCTCTCCACCCAGGTGTATAAATGGGTACCGGCAAATTTACTGCTGGGGGGTAACCCTGCGATGGACTAGCATCCCATCCAGGGGGAAGTAGCAATACTCTCAGTCACTTAATGCTATGGAAACCGGGATAAGCTCCGGCCTGTATGGGCCACTAGGCTCGAAGCAGACTTTACCTTACCTTACCTTAGACAATCACTTGGATACTAAATACTTGAGCAAGTGACTGACCGACCGACCGAGTTATTAACTCACACTACGGTTACTTTTTAGGAAGAAAATTCAAATTAGAAAACACCATTGAGAAGCACCGCTCAAACAAGGTTAGAGACAGTTTTTGTTCGTTACATTGTCTATAACTGTATCTTGACTAAATTTCTTTGCATGGTTTCTGAAAGTACTTGTCGAGTGACTTTACGAACGATACATTTTGTGATTGGGTAAATTTAACATAAGCGAATCATTGTTTTTTAATACGCTGTTTCAACTTTTCGCGCCCTTTTCTGTTTCTCAGCTATAGTTTGCACAATAAATGGACTGGAACTTGTTTTACTCTGCTTTGAATCGTTTCATTGAAATTTTTGGTTTCTGTAGTGTTGATATAGCCAGTTAACCTGCTCTGATAAATCTTTTTTTAATTATTTGTTGTTTGTTTTTTAGGCGGAAACGAAAAGATCTATTGATCTATCCGACATGGTGAGTGTTAAAACATTCGACAAGAACTAAGTCCAATTATTTTTAATCTCGAGAAACAAGATTGAGTCGTTTGTTCTTTTCTTTCTTATAGGACTTGACGTCTTTGTCTCACATGGATCAGCTAGTACTTATGAAAGAAGTCAACTTATCTCACAACCAATTAACCTCGCTGGACGAATGTAACATGTTGCAATGCGTCAATGTCCTGGATGCCAGTAACAATAATCTGCGGCACATCACCAAAAGACATGCGCTAAGACTTTGTTCACTGCAGCAGCTGTTCCTTTCAAACAACAGTATCCTTTTATGTAATGAAAAATAAATATAAAATGGAAATGTAAAGTGGCTCATAGCTCTCGGCGCTTAATTTGATTTCTGTAGCATGACGCGGATAGGAGTAGCTCTACACCCCCTGGATGGGATGCTAGTCCATCGCAGGGTTACCCCCCAGCATTCTGTCAGCTTTCCCCGACACTCATTGAGGTGATTGCAAAGTGACTTGCCCACAAACATAATTTAATGACCCAGCCAGGGCTCAAACCTGGACTGCTCCATCCAGAGTCCAGCGCACTGACCATTCGAGGTATAATATTACTGGAAAAGATACTACAAAAAAAGGTGGGACACCTTATGACATTATGGTAATGTTTAATTAATGAGCAGCAGTGTTTTATCAAGTTTGAAACACGAGGCGCAACAGAGTGTTTTAGACTTGATAAAACACGAACTGCGAATTTATTGAACGACTTAAAAATCTTCTGATGTAGATCAACTCATTCTTGCACTAATATTTAGATTTGGGGTTATTTTGGCCTAGAAGATTGGACGTTAAGTTTAGCCGTGTCTTTATCAGATATAAAGACACTCATTAAACATTAATTTCTTTTGTATTTTCTTTATGAATTATTAATGACTTTTTTAGTACAATATCATATTTAAACCATTTTACAGGTAGAAAAGAACGCCCCGTTTAGGCGGAGATTAGAGTTAAACGCTGATTCAAGAAAGGTTACCTTTTTGTATTCAGAAACTGTTTTTGGAAACATTATTCATTCACAATTCATTCGTTCTTACTATGCACCGTCTCTGCAACCTGACTAGCAGTGGGTATAGAGTTAACTCATGATGCCCACCACCCGGGTTCAATTTGATTGTGTTATTATAACTCTCTCCTCCGCAGAGGTCTCTTTCGTGTTTCGTACGGGCTGGGAAATAGGGAGAGAAACGGGGGAGAGGTGAAAAGTAAGCGCGCGGAGCCTGACGTGTTTTTTTCGCCTTCCCCCACGAAAGAGGCCTCTGCGGAGGGAGAGAGTTATT
>NW_027558324.1:0-11516 GCF_052425735.1 Oculina patagonica
GCTATTCACCTCCGAGCAACGTGTGTGAGAAAATTGTGATCTTTTACAAGAATAAACTACCTTATTGTTACTTATTTTCGCGGGACTTAATTTTCGCGATTTTCAAAAAATCGCGAAATTTAAGACCCGCGAAAAAAGGTCCTCGCGAAAAATAACGACGCGAAATTTAATACCCTTATATATCGGTGAGGGTAAAAGACGGAATGAGTTTGCGGAATGGCATGTGGCATGAGTTGCGGAATGGCATAATTATGCGGAATGTAATTTACGCGGGATGATTCATTGACATAAATTATACTAAAAAGCGCGCCAAATTTTAAAAGAGAAGCCGCCTTGTTAAATACTGCTGGCTCAAACAATCAAGGACTGAGCAGTATGGACGAGGAAACTTCCATAGAACATCGTTGTAAAGATCATTTCACCGTTCAAATCACCGATTTACGCCGAACAGAAGCAGATAAACTATTTTCGCTATTTGCCGTGACGCTTCCGAGGACTTGAATTATCGACTAGCTGGCGTTGGCCGGAGTACAGTGTGAGTAGTTCTGTTAACATGAATGAAAACTCTCGTCTATTTGCCTCAAAATACAGAACGATATTCGTTCTAAAGCTACGTACTTCAAGGCAAGACACACAACTGTCAAGTTCAACCTATTTGAAGAGAAGTTTTTAAAAAGACAACGCATTTAAATAAATGAAAGCAAGTGACGTGTTGTTAGTCGCCCGCGAAATAATGTGTGACCGTGTCACTGTCTTGTTCCAGGAATCGTTTCTTTCTAAATCAAAACTTGCTAGGGGTGGGAAAATGCTAGTGGTTTCATTGAAGACAACTACTTTTGGTATATTTCTAGCTTTTATTACAGCGATGAAAAGATCGTGACACGGCTTCTCCGCTGGTGTGACACTATTTACACCGCAGTGGATTTTATCGATGTGCGTCTCGTGATCTTTGCGGTAAAATAAAATGTATGTTTAGCGAATGATTTTCTTTTCCTAAGAGAAAGCCAAGTATTCACAACAAGTAGGCAGTGATAATTACTCGCCGGATTCCTTATCTGCCTTATCGGTAAATCTGCAATGCGAGCTGCAACAGATTTGAAAAACGATAGCTTGTTTTTACCGTGCAGTGACTATAGTCACTATATGAAAGTTTCGCTCTACTCGATCGGCGGTTGGTTGCCGCTTTTTTAAGTTAATGTTCAAGTCTTCCACTGAGTTTATATAGTCTTCATAATGGGAGGTGAAAAGGTAGTCTCCTTCGGCGCAGCCCGGCACTCGAGCCGAACCGGGAGCGTTGCGTGATTTCAGCCCGAGCGGCTGCGAAGGAGACTAACGAAAAGCAAGGCTAGTAGACTTCTAATGAAACAAATACACTGTTGTGTTCGTAATCTCTCTGCTTACTTACTGAGGCTGAGATGACATCCGCCAAAACTGGACTTTCTGTCCCGATGTTTTGTTTAACTTATACAGTATTAATAACCGCTACATGAATATTAATACAAAGATGTATCCGAGGCATTTTTCGGTTCGTATAAAGATCTACGGTCGGATGTTTTTTCGTCGCTGTTTTTATCTTTTGACTAAAAGCGATTAACCGTCCACAGAATGGGAAATCCTTAGCATTGGGGAAACACTGGCCGCCGAAATATTTTTCGTAGAGTCCGTGAAGAAGACATCATACGACTGCTATCTTCAATCGATTGTCATCATTAAGCCCGCAGTATTTAATAAAGCGGCTGTTCTTTAAAAATTGGCGCGCTCTTCAGTAAAATTTATGTCAATGAGTCATTCCGCGTAAATTACATTCCGCATAATTATGCCATTCCGCAAGTCATGCCACATGCCATTCCGCAAACTCATTCCGCCTTTTACCCTCACCGCTTATATATAGCCTGCGTAGCTGGCGGAATTAACCCAACAATACCGCCAGCTACGCTGGCTACTTCTATATAATTCGTTATGAATATTCAACGTTGCCGTCAGTTAACTACTTAATTACCTTGGTACAGTCGTCAAACTAGCTCTACTTTGTTGCAAATGAACATGTCAAACTGTTTTTTTAATTTTTTTTTGTTATATGGTTTTGTTCAGTGTCATTGGAAACTGTTGCAGTGGAAAATTAAAATCAGTTGGACCAATTTTGAGATTTACTGTTTGTTAATGTAGACCAGTATTTTGACAATTTTCGCGAAATTTAGTTCCTGTAATCGTTTTTTTTGGCCAAATCAAGAAATTTAAGTCCCGCGAAATATGGCCGTTGTATTTTCGCGAAATTAAGTGCCCGCGAAAATAAGTAACAATAAGGTAGTCAAAAATCATCCTTTTGGGCTATATCATGCATCTCACTGTTTTAAAAGTATATACTAAAACAACTGCGGCTTGGTAAATATCCACCACTAGCCACCTCTAGGGCTTTCCACAAGTTGCTCGAGATTTCCCAAAAAGTTGCCCGAAATTTCTCAAAAAGTTGCTCAAAAGTTGCTCCAAAAATCCAAAAACGTTGCTTCTGATAATAAAAGTTGCTCCAAAGTTGCTCCAAAAAATCCAAAACGCTGCTTCTAATCAAGAGAATTGCTCTAAATATTTGCTAATTTCCCTTTGAGAGTAAGATTTCTAAGCAGTTTTATGCAATTTCTCAGCAAAAGAAGTATCTAAATAACATATTAAGGGGAAATTTTTTTAAATAACAAGGATTTCTTTAACTGAGAAAAATCGTGAAGATATCAATGACGTCATGTTTGCTGACGAGATTTGTAATGTTTTAATGCAAAATGAGCCGAAAGTTGAGATGTCTTCAGATGTTCCCCGAAAGTCTTCGGCAAACTTCGTAAATCTTCGGAAACGTTCGTATTGCCTTTGAACAACACTCGGATAATCTTCGGAGATCTTCGGTCTACAAATTGCTCAAAATGCAACAAGTTGCTCGAGAGGAAAAAAGTTGCTCGAAGGTGAAAAAGTTGCTCGAATCATGAAAAGTTGCCAAAAAGTTGCCGAGCAACTTGTGGAAAGCCCTAGCCACCTCCACTTCGATGAATAGATAGCCTGTTTGAGCAGGTCAGAGATTTTCCAATGATACTATTGCTTGTACTCTATACCCAGCTGATGGATTACAAATCGTCCGTGAACAAGACCACTTCAGTGCTGGATTATCTTACTAGGGTCATTATCACCAAATGTCCGCACATCGCAGCTTTAGAAGACGATCTTAGACACGTGGAACAGGCATCGCGAGGTCAGTAAAAATGAATTCTCATAACAAGCATTTATAAGGATCGGCTTCAGTGACAAAAAGCAGAAATCAAACTGAAACAAATCACAAATACATCAAGCCCACCAGCAACTCCGCACTACAACAACAACGACAACAACAATAATAGTAAATAAATACCTTATTTTTACTATACAGTGTTCTTTGGGATGAAGTTTTCTTATATTCCCTTTCAAATGATTTAACTAAAATTCAAGACCAGAATCTTACAAGTTACGAGTAGCTTTCAATATATTTTGGACACTTCTTAAAATATAAAATTAAAAATATATAAAAGAACGTCAAGGTATTGAAAAATCATCGATTGCTTTCCTCTCATCGTTTGATTTGATTTCAGTTCCATTCAAGTCACTTGACAAGGAAATATGCGAACTGTCCACAGAAATTGAGGTAACAGCAGTGTATACCACAACTCAAGGTCCTTGCAATTTTTTGAGCTGCTCAATGCATGTACATAACAAATGTACATAACAAATGTTTTAAATACTCTTTCTATTAGGTTCTGGAAGAAGACGTCGAGAAAATAAATAATGACTGCATAAAAGATGAAGGAGACTCTTTCCGTGCTAGTATTGAAGTATCCTTTCAGTGAACTATACCATCGTTTGCTTTATAGTGAATACATGTATCTTTTATTACAAAAAACAGAAACATTAGATATGTAATTCGAGAGTTTTGATTGGCTTAGTGCCACTGGATATGAAAAATTATACCATGCCCAACAAACATGGTCGACAAAAATCGTCTTCCGTCTCTTTGCCAAAACAAAATACAAGATTTAATAAATAATAAATAATAATACATAATATTTTAAGAGGAGGCCTCCAATCACCTAGGGGTGGTTTTCAGGAGGGTCCTCTGAGAAAATAAATGTTAAACCTTAAAATATATTAAAATCTAAAAGACAATAAAAAGACAAAACCTATGCGGTATGCTAAAAAGATTAATTATAAAAACTAGAACAAGATCCTTTATTTAAGGATATCTAGTTGTTATTAAACAATTATTTCGCTTGCGGTTGTTGGAAAGAGATGATCATAGTCAAATAGGGGCTACTCGCCTCGTTGGTTTACCCTATCTACCATCTCATATCTAACGCGCGCTCGTGGAATAGTTGCATGATAAAATCTGAAAAGTTCCGATCCTTGGAAGAGAAATAAACTGTAGTGATAGCAAGTCAGAATAATTCCTTGACAAACTCCTTAGCTATTTGCTGTCTCGGCAAAAGAAGAGCTTAAAGACGTGCTGTCGCTTCGGAAGAATGCCAAAAGAAAGTTCACCCTCCTTGTTCAGTATTTTGGTGAGGATTCTAGTAAGCCTGAAGAATTCTTTGGAATTTTCGCCACACTTCTTCGCCAGTTCGAGGTAAATTTTAATCAAAATTAATTGCCATGTGCTTTCGTTTCTTTTCAGTCTTTTCACGCAGTCTACACGCAATAATATCCTAAATGACTAAACTTATCTTGCATCAAGGCAATATACTCTTCATGCAAACCACAGTTGAGCCCGCGATGAGTGGACTCGTGTTGATGTTATTGCCTGCAGAGGACTGCAGAGAACATAATATCACACAACTTTTCGAAAATTATACCTCTGATAGAACGATAGGGAAAAAAACATTCATTCAGCTACCAACGGGCCACTAAAATGGATCGAGTCGAAAATTTATAACTAAATCGAAAGTATAAATGTTTATTTTACTTTTTTCGTTTTAGGATGTGTTGAAGACGTACAAGTGAAGAAACGAAAATTACTAAATAAAGCATTCCTCGAATGAAGAAAATTTTATTAAACGCGTATAAAGATTAACATCCAAAAAGCTTCAAAATGATTCATTACTTGTAACTTTGAAAAGAGCAGTTTGTTTGGATATATCAAGATTGACCCAACAACTCTCTCTAAAACTGAATAAACTACTTTTGTTTTTTGCTCAAATATCATAATATTTAAACAATGTTTTATATCCCTTAAGTGTTTATGAAAAAAACGTGACGTGTATAAAAAGAAGCAAATATTTTATACGATGAAACGATATTTACGGCCAAAATGCCAATATCCAATGAGTGTTCGTTTTGTAAATACTTTAAACTGAATAAAGCTTGAGTTATTAGATAACTTTGCACTTTTGTTTGTTACTGCTTATAAAGCAGGCTAAACTTCATGCGCGCTCAATCCAATGCGGACAAAATCCAAAAATGTGCAAAAACACAAAGAATAATAGGCTGGCGACAAAATAGTTCTTAAACAGGTGCTAAAGATTCCAACGCAGTAGTTAAAGAATTCTGACATAATTATGCACACAACTTTATTCAGTGTTTTCACCGTTTCCTATACACCTTCATTTCGCCAAAAATCCATATGAGAACTTTCAGTCCGCGGCGCGCCTTATGTATAGTATCAGCTACTGCTTGTATTTAAACTTCCCCAGCTTTGTCGAGTTAATAAATCTGTAGAGGGAGACTTTTACTAACGATGTGTATATAAGCGTCAAACACCCAAACATTCAAGCATTGACTATATGCATATAAATGGTTAAAAAATTAGCATGTTCGACACGTTGTTTACATCTGGCACTTTTGCATTGATACGGTGAGAGGCCGGCGTTTGACTCCTGAATCGAGTTTGGGAGGCCAATAACAACAGCCGGACGCAAGTAAAGAGATTTGAGCTGCGCAAGACTTCGGTTGAAAATAAAATTGCAAATAAAATAAATCAATTCTTGAAACACATCTCTCGGCCCTTGAACTGAATGATTAAACCAAAACAAGTTATGGGAAATAAAGGAGGTGAATCGTGCAACTTAAAGGTGCTATAAAACATGGAACGACAATTTTACCCTATACAAATCCTTTAATGGTGATTGGTTAATTTAAGACCGACAACATGAAACCAGCCAATGAGAATCTTTCTTTTTTGCACCGTGCAAATCACGAGACGAATTCTACGAAAGAATGAATCAAGCCACATCGCCACTTATTCATCTTTCTCCCGCCAAAACGTTTTTGACGGTGATTGGTCACTTTATGACAAAGAATGATGAACAGCCAATCAGAAAATCTATTGAAGTGTCAAGACAATCATTTGCCACAGCAGCAGCCAATGACGAGTTTGCGTTTTCTCCGTGCAGAAGTGACAGCTTTTTCCTACATAATGCGCACGTGAGCTGGGACCATATAAAGCTTTGACAAACAATTTACTCTTTCACAACACCAAGAAGTCTTGTTCCTGCGCTTGTACTTCCATCAGAAACGTATTTGACCGTCAACGAAGGATTTGAAAATCTCGCAAGAAATGGCTCGCACGAAGCAAACCGCTCGCAAGTCAACCGGAGGAAAAGCTCCACGAAAACAGCTAGCAACCAAGGCAGCGAGAAAGAGTGCTCCAGCCACCGGAGGCGTGAAGAAACCACATCGTTACAGGCCAGGAACCGTCGCACTGCGAGAAATCCGTCGCTATCAGAAGTCGACAGAGCTGCTGATCCGCAAGCTGCCTTTCCAGCGTTTAATCCGCGAGATAGCCCAAGATTTCAAGACCGACTTGCGTTTCCAGAGCTCTGCCGTTCTAGCGCTACAAGAAGCCGCCGAAGCGTACCTCGTGGGGCTGTTTGAAGACACGAATCTTTGTGCTATTCACGCCAAGCGAGTTACCATCATGCCCAAAGACATTCAACTTGCGAGACGAATCCGTGGAGAGCGCGCTTAATGAAGAAGAGCTCTTGGTATTAATTTATTTTGTTTGAGACTGTTTTGCTTTGTATATAGATTTGAATTTCGGAACCTTCTCAACTGTTTCAAATTTACTCGATGTTAATTTACTAGTGTACTGTACAATTAAAATACAAGATTCGACGGCTAGAAAATTGTTCATAGAATTATTTGTTTTCCTATGTAACAAAGAGAACTTGTAAGATTGAATAGATTTTTGTAAATATGTATTGTAAATTAAACGCAGGATTGAATCTTCAGTTAGATGATTATCGCGGGAACGAGTTGATTTTACGACTTATTCTTTGTACAATTAACACAAGTAAATTAAAAATTAGTACTTCTCTATTTGTGGTTGTCAGTTATTCAATACACTTCGTTATTGCTTGTAGCTGGACGCTTGCCTTGAAGTCGTAATTATACTTGGGAAATAGCTCGCAGCTTTGGTTTTGAACATATGTTGATTTTAAGGACTATTTTCTCCCCTTGGAATGAAAATAATTAAAATTGTTTCTTCAGCATTAAGTTTCCAACTGAAATATTTTGTCTCGCAAAGTTGTTATTTTTAAATCGCATGTATACTGACAAATTGGATTGAGTGGAGTACCACGTGCTAGTAGTTTCAAAATCGATGAAGAACGCAGCACACGAATCCTCTTTCAATTTAATTGACAACACGGGACCAAATTATTAATTGTATCGGGAAATAAATTCGAGGTAAGGAAGTCTTTGAGAGAACCTCTTGCAACACGGGTGGTTATAGGCGCAACTTGCAATGAAACAACGAAGGTTTTTTTAAGTTTTGTCTTTAAAGCAGCGAGCAGGTTCTTGGTGTCAATATGTGGTGTTTGTTATTGAATAAAACCATCACGGGAATGGTAATGAAAACGTGGCGATTGAATATTCCCGCGCCCGTCGGAGCTATAGTTCTTGCTCTATTGTTTCGAGGTTGTTTGTTGACTTGGTCGTTCTTTGTTTTAACTAATTTACAATCCCCATGTGGGCCAGTCGAAAATCGTGGTTCAATCATTTGCATTTCAGCACAAAAAAGAAGCACGGCATCACAAAATTTTGCGTTCTTATAACTACACGACGATGACGAAATTTTCGGATAAACACACTGCTTTTAGATTTTTAGTTAAGAGAAATGAACCCCTTTATAATAAGTGATTTCACGACATCGTAGTCGTGATTGCCATAGCTTCCACTTCGCGGGAAAAGATTGCCTGTTGCATCATCGTCCAAAAACCGCTGATTACATCGTGAATTGAGCGCGTTGCAAGTTGTGAGAGCATCGCTACTCGGTCCCAGACCTCGTTTCTATCCCCTCCTGGATTGCACTAATGAAAGTTAACAGTAGTTTGTATTTTCAATGCAAATTTTATTTTTTACACGCAGACAAAGGACATACAAGCGCAACACATGCATGAAAACACGATGATGATTATATTACACATGAAAATGTTCCGTAACAATGCATACCATATAATGCTTTTTTTTTGCACGAGAAGAACATTTGCGCACTGTTGATAAAATATAATAATAAAATAAATTAGATACAAAAAATGTGTTCACTTATAAATTAATTCCACATTTTTTTCACATCAATATATTTCTTGTCAGCAAGTGTTCTGTTGCTATCTGTTTTCTTTTTTTATAATATTTTTTTCTAAAACAATTGTTCTGTTGAATTGATTATTCCACGGACTTTCGAAGGCCCAACGCCCGAAAATTCAGCTGCTTGATCAAAAACGGAGGTTTATCTACATTATTCCGAAGTATCAATATTAACGTGTCCAGGAGTCGGACGTTCACTCGTTCAAAATGCGGCATTCTTGCTCTTGTACATGCGCAGTATCGTGGAAATGACTAGGGATGAAGGGTGTTTGAGGATTTTCGTGACCCACGTTGTAACTCAAATAAAATCCAATGTCTAGTTTTACAGCTTGTTTAAACGAAAACCTTCTAGTAACCCCGACTGACCAGGTCTGTTGAAAAACAAAATAAAGACAAGCCAATCAATTACTCAATCAAACCATCGGTGGATTTTTCGGTCGGTCAGAAAGTATATAAGGCCCGGGCCAAACGTCGAACTATTGTCTTTGGTCATTTGTATTAGGTTCGACTCATGTGAGGTTCGATGTTTGACCCGGGCCTATAAGCCACGAAAAATTGAATTATATATTTACCTTTGTAACTTTCTAATTCATCTTTCTTTTTCTCGACGGAGGTTTTCGCTGTGGAGGACTGAAAAAAAAAAACATAACGAACTTAATCAGGGTTCAGTGTTAGAAAACAAATCCTCTAAATTTCCCTTCTACTTGCAGATGTGAATAAATACTGGTTATGCAACGCTTTCGAGTGGTATACTATGGAATATCCCACGAGTCACTTGTGTTTTCTCGGTATACACACGAGCCTTTAGGCGAGTGTGTATACCAAGAAAATACAAGTGACAAGTGGGATATTCCATAGTATACCACGAGAAAGTGTTGTGTAACTATTTTATACCATGCCATAGAAAATACGCTGACAAAATTTCGTCGAGAATACAATCGCAGCGCACGATGGGAAGGTTGAGTTGAATACCGTCGAATATACAACGGCTTTCCTGTATTCTGATTGGCTGTATTTTCTATGGCATGATATAAAACCAAATACAAACAAACGACAGTAATAAACAAACAAACAACAACAACAATAAATCCCTTCCTCTCACTTGTGGGAACTCTTTTATCAGGTTCTTTTCAAGTCAAGTAACGTTCTACCAAGGCCAATCATTTTTGTTGAGTTTCCTGTGATCTAGCTGGCGTGTCTCTTAGCATACGTTGTTTGGATAGGCCCGTTTTCAAAGAAAACGAAGGACAGATTACGCCTCTTTTAAGGTATCCTTAAAAATAAGAAGAGTTGATCAAATAACAGTACCTTCAAGACTGGGTGAGGGATACCTAAAATGTCGCAAAGTCTGTTCCTTATGACACGGAGTTCTTCAATACTCGCATCCCTGAGAAAGTTAACAAAAGGTTTGGAAATTGTTAGCAAAATAGTTAACAATATAGGAAACGACCTCACATCCTACAACGTTAAGGGCCCATTACAGTATCTTTTGGGGCCGTTGCTAGGGAGATTTCAATTGGCTGTAACTTGATATACCTTTGCTTTTATTTAACCAAATTTAGACAGGAGTTTTAGAGTGCGACTGCAAGTCAGTTGATGACGTCATCGGTGCACGTCTAATGTCACGTGACCCAGAACAAAAAACTGAGTTTTACGCAAGAAACTTACGATCTCATTCATAGTTTGTAGTATTATGTCAATCAGTACGTTTATCTTAAAAAATGTAAGCATGCGTTTTCCGTTAGCACAAAAACTTGAACAATAAGTAAAGAAAATGTGTTGTTTTGACCACGTTTTTGAACACAACTTTAATGTTGTTTTGATTTTCCAAAAACGCATGCTTACGTTTAAAGAAAAATGTATTTTCTTTCGATTTACTGCAAAAAACAGAAGGTACGTTTTTTTCCTTCTGAGAAAAACTCGCATTTTCGTCCGTACCGGAAGTAAAATTATACGGTGACTGATTGGTTGAAATCATCGTAATTGACATTGCTGCACTAAGTTGGCTTTCCCCCCGCTCACGTACGCTTCAAAAACTATAATTTTTCGACACGGCAAACTTAACTTCTTGCTTGTATTCGGACAGCTTTAATAACGTTTACTGTCGCTCAACTAACTGTAGAGGCTAAGACAAATGTAAACAAAGGCGGTCGTAAGTATTAAAAGAGTTTAGTGTTAGTTTCTTTATTTTCGGCTTGTAATTTGCGAATTACCGTAAACGGCGTAATTAAGCTTTATATGTTTTGTCAAGGAGGCTACAATTCATAGTTCGGTTGAATAAATAGTTAACGTTTGTAAGCTGAAATGTTTTTATACAGGTGCTTTATATAGTTTAGTTTTCGCAGTTTTGTACCTTACTGGATTTGTCCTGTAGTTAGACTGCTGTACGAAGCAGTGTCTGCAAGCAATTTAAGGCAGATAAATCGAGTTCATTCCTGTATTTCTGCGGTTGAACTGCGTAAAAATTATCTTACCTTCGTTTCGCGAACGAAATGAATCGCTGTTTTTTTTTCTGAGCTTCGTTTAGTTCTAGTGACAGTGCTTTAATTTTTGCCAGTAGGTTTCACAGATTTCTTCAGTGAGCTGAAGGGGAAACTGATGAAAATACGGCAGCGCCGCACACTCGCATGTTTTCTAATGAATCGGCACTACTTTTAAAAATATTTCGGCGGTTTCGGATACTTGCTTCAGGCTTCGTATATGTTTTGCAATCATTTAGTATGACAAACTTTTATTATTTCAATTTACCCAGTTTGCTTTTACTGCAGAACAAATTTCCGTCATTGAAATATGATTCTAACCGAAAGGGAACTAAACTCGCGTAAAATTTTGCCGCTAAGCTGAATCACGAATTCGAGAAAACCGGAAATAAAATTGCACTTGTGTGGCAACCGCGTAGCTTGGCAACGAGATACTGTAATGGGCCC